>NC_056727.1:1145398406-1145472894 GCF_019279795.1 Protopterus annectens
AAAAGTATATAACTGAAAAGTATACATTACTTGTTACTTATATGTCTAACTTAGATCTGCTGAAGCTCTGACAAGAGTGAAAATATACCTCTTTTGTTTTTACTTAAACTGTGGGTTAAACAAGCAATACTAGCTTGAATTCTGCTTTCTTGTTTTTAATAAGAATGCAAGCTGATCTTTAACATGGATCTTACATTACTATTTATGACAATAGTTTATCTAAGCACATCATATGTTGTTATCATTCCTGTACAACTGGTTCCCTGCCCCTTTTTTTTGGCTTGCTCTTCCTTAAGTGTTTATTATCCTTACGATTAGAAAACTACATTTCCTCAGTACTAGGTTTCATTGTCCATATATATATATTTATCTCTGTAGGTATAGATATTATTTATTATTTATTTATTTACTGACATTTCTTGACTGGGAAACTCCACTGGGTCATCAACCCATTTTCAGTGGAGGCCCGGGGAGAAAAGCTCCAAGCTACAAAATATTAAAAACATGTAACAAGTTTGTATAGTACATAGAAATAGTATTCAATTTTAGTAAAAACTGACATACAATTTTTTGCAGACAATCACAACAGATAGAGAAAACAAACTGGACATATTAACATGTAGTAAATTATACAGTCATTCTGAAAACTAGGTAAAATTTAAGGAGGAAAAATTCTTTGATCTGATAGTAGGCAGGTCAAGATTTAGAAGTAGAAGTCAGTAAGGTGAAAAAGGTTAGTCTTTCAGACTGATATTGGAAGGGCTAGTAAAAAAATTAGTTAAAGGAAAGCAAGATGCAGTTATGTAGCAGACAAATTAGCAGTAAATTGGAGGTAATCTTTACTCAAGGTGGATTAGTCGTGTGTGCATGAGCAGGTATGAAAGTTAAGGTAGTGTTTGTTTAGAGCAGATTAGAGTGATTGAGGTAGGCAGTGCATTCCATAGCAGTGTCGGATTTAGGCTTCGGCGCAGGGGCACGCCTCCCCCTTTTTAAACTGATTCTGTAGCTTGGCTAGGACATCGGAAAGCAGTAACATAAAGTAGCTTTTAAAAAAAAAAAAAAAAAAAAAAAGTACGTACATATTTGGTGTTGGCTCCTTTAAGGAGGACACCAGCCATGCGGAAGTGAGCTCATGGTATGTCCGGCTGGCTGCGAGCGGGAAATGTGCAGTAATGAGCGAGCGAGTGGAAGAAAATGACAGTCGCAAATCATATGGATTATCGCTGCGAGCGGGAATTCCGAAATGTAGTTGGACTTGAATCACTTGATCAGGTAAGAGAGTGTGTGGATTATGCTTTGTGACATGAAATCTCTAAATTCTGTAAGTCTATTTAATTGCTTGTAACAAATAGGGATATAAAAAAAAGGAAAGCAAGTAGTGTCTTAAATTTATATAGTGTTAGCTGTCCTAACTTTAATAGATTTTTGTTTTTTGTCATTGATAAGGTAAACGTAAGTGATTTTGGGGGAGATGTGAAGGTTTAGTGAACATAACAGAGACCTTTTGGCAAACGATGATTAACGCCAAGGAACAGCCAGGAATTAATGACAATATTTCAGTATCAGGGATGTTAAAACAAAGGGCTATGAAGTTATGAAAGAAGCCATGGAAATAAAAATAAAGAAACTGGTTATTTGTGAGAGGCTTTAATGTTTTAATGTGCTATGTGTTTGTTTTTAGACTACTTTACTTTTCTTGTTGGCTGTATGATAATTTATGTTACCATTTTGGTGAAAAAGTTGTATGCTGATTTAATATTAGCATAATTAATTATATGATCATGTGAACAAGTGTGTGTATATATGCTGAATAAGGTTTTGTGTTTTTTAACTCTGAAGATGCCTGTGTAATGATATATGGAGAAAGAGCTAAGTTTGTTATATTTATATTAATAACGTTTACTGAATTTACTGAATTTCCGCTGTATATGCTGTTAGGGTGATTTTTGTTTTTATTTTCCAGTCGTGTGTGTTAGTGCTCATATGAGTTTTATTATGGTTCATTGTTGGATATAGTGCCTCTCCAATATTCTACTTGTAAATACTTTTCAGTTCCAGTAGTTCATCCCAGACAATCACCACCTTCATGTCACTTTAAAGATATTTTTATAGCTCTCAGCTTACAGCCCTTTAAATGCCTTCACCCATACAAATATATAACAGTCACCCATTTGTTGCTGCATACAGCTCACTGCTGACAATTATTATTATGTTTGTCTGCTAATCCAGTCCTACTTTCTTATTATTTTAATTAAGCTCAAGTAATCTTTTATCAGGACTTCATGCTGGCAATCCTCATTACGGATCTGAGTAATTACATCACACCACACTTAATTTTATAGCTTATCAATGCAAAAATACTGTAGGGGGTGATCTTGATCTGGTACAACAAAGAAAAAATAACAGTATGTCCATACTGTTTAACTGGATTTATTAATGTACTGCCTGCCTCACCGTTTTATTATACTTTCAGGAATGTATGACCCATAAAGCTAAACATACTGATCTATCTGAGTTGTCGCATTTTTAGTTCATCTCCATGTGCAACCCTTCTTTGTTTATACTACACTAAGCTTTAACGTGTCATGAGATTTCCTCTTCTCTACATGTAGTGTTTAGCAAAATAAACAAGCATGTGCCATAGGATGTATATTTGCAATTGTACTGTTACACAACAGAGCAATATCCTGAGGCTGCAATTAGGCTATGGACTCAGGTATCAAAAATCTTGTTTCACATATCTTAAGTTAACATTCATCTTTGACTGGAGCTTTCACACATGAGTCTGTAGCTGTCAAGCACATTCTGTTTGCAGGAAAACATTTTTATTCATTAACCAGTTATGTTAGCTGATACAACTAGATGCATTTCAGCAGTGACCACTCTAAAAAGAAAAGACTCTAGCTTTCTAAATAGCAAATACAAGTAATATGCTATACAAATAAATGCATGTATATCCATCTATACTGAAAGTCAATACATTGAAAGTCAACTGATTGAGCACAACTTGTCGAGCACAACTTGTCGATCAGCAGCCTATGGGGAAAAAAAAGAAAAGAAAGCTGTTTCTCCTGCACCTCCCACACCCCCTGCTAATTATATGTGCCAGCTCGACACCCAACCTTCAACGAAGGCACACCCATTCACGCATGTTTTTCAGAATGCAACTTGACCATGGGGAGGACATGCAGACTCCACACAGAAGGCACTCCCCGCACTCCAGCTGAGAACTGAACAGGGTCATGTAGCCAGTAAAGATTTGAAGGTTTAGGTGTGGAAATAATTCTCCTCTTATAGCTATAGACTATATAATAATTACTTTTGGCCAAATAAAAAATGAAACCCAGTTCTTGTCATGACTGCGCAAACAGTAACAGGATAAACAGGATAAACTATTATAAGAGAAATCAAAATAATGTATTATACTTTGATGAATGTTATGCTTGCAGACTTTTTAAATGGAGATGTTATTAGTGCATTAAAAATGTGTAGTAAGCTACTGAAAAACCAATGGTGGATAACATATCAGAGATGAGATGTCACTTAAGGTGAAAGTGTCATGAGACTTTAAATCAGAAATAACTTAATTTTATTTAAAAGGTTTAAAATTAAATTCATGTAGCAGAGCGAAGCCTACAAATATGCTTATGCTTTCTTGCAGCCATTCCTTATTTCAGTATGATCTGAAATAATGATTCTGCTGATGACATGTTGTTTTAACAGAGTCCCTGGTTGTAAATCAGTAATACAAATGTATAGACACAGAAAAATGGATATATTAATTAAGAAAATAAAATATTTATTTCAAGTTGTTCAGTGAACACAATGTTTGAAATTAGCTCAGTGTGATGGTTCAGTCCATGGCAGTGGAATAGCATTCAGAATAAATACTTTTGTCATTTGCTTTTAGCTTTATTAATTTGCAGTTTTTATTTAATTACAATGATTCTTGTTTTGATGTTAATCGGGTATAAAAATGAAGTAATATAGTTTTAGGTATCGCTGCGAGCGGGAAATGTAGTTGTTAGTTGGACTTGATCAGGTAAGAGTGTGTGGATTATCGCTGCGAGTATTACACTTTGTGTGTTTGTGTGTGTGTTGCTAGGCACAGGTGTTCACTGAACTGTTAACCTTCTATTAATAACAGAACTCACAGACACTCTTAAGTACTACAGAAATTAATTAGATGTATTAGACTGAGTAAGAGTTGTGATGTGCTGAGAGATGCTATGGTCATTACTAGAATGTTCAAGCCTTTGGCTTAGAGGATCTAGTCAGTCAAGATTTAAGTCACCAAACGATATCAAGTTATATTTGTGGTTCTATGGGCTAAGGGGATCTAAGAGCTAGTTAAAGTTGGTTATGGTGGAGGATGTAGGCTAGTATGTTCATGTGGGTATTGGCTGAGGTAGCTATTATGTCTATAACCATTAGATGACTAGGAATGTCTAAGGAGGAATCGGCTAAGGTGTGCACATCAGGATTCTTTTTTTATTAAAAGCATTGCATTTGGTCCTGTCAATTACATCTATCCTCAGAATGTACTGGGTTAAGGAATGCTGATGACAGATGCTATCCTGTGGTCAGATTTCAACTAGGAAAAAAATACCTGGATTATAGTGAGCAACCCAAGCTTCAGTATCCAAATTATTCAGAATATTCTAGCAGTTAGCATGCTTGTTGGAAATGCCTTAGTGAAGTGGATTATGAATAGTACTGAACAAGACAGCATGAACCAGACCACGGTTTGCTTCAATATCTCCATTTCTTTGTAAATGTGTAAGAGGAAAAGAAGAGTTGGGCTAGTTTTTAAAATAAGTGGATAGTTTTTAGATCATTTTAGGTAATGTACTTAAAACAGGAAGCCATTTACTTTTTATGTTGTGGGAAGGGGGAATCCAAAGGGTGGATTGTCTGTTACTGCAGACTTATTTTTGGAAGAAGCAAGTAAGTATTAAAGAATGGATACAAATACTGACAGTAAGAGTAATGACAGCATTGGTAGGGAAATGTTGTGTTAAGTAGCCAAAGAATTTAAAGGCTGAGGGGATATGAGTGTAGTGGAACCTCTGAGGATGGACTGGGATATCAGGCATATGCCTTCTCTACACCTTTTTTCTCTACTTTTTTTTCTGTTAGTACTTAAGAGTGTCTTCTCTGTGAGTTCTGTTATAGTCCAGGCATGATGTCAAGAAGCCATGCCATCTTACCATTGTTGTCCCCATTACAGTGGCATCAGGATGAATCCTGTCTTGGCAAAACAAGTGTGACATATTTTATTTATTTTATTTTACATTTGATAACCAGGAAAGTCCATCTGGACTGGCAGTCCTTTTTCAGCGGAGGCCCATGGAGAAAAGCCTGTGTATCACTCCTGAGTGATGTAAGAATAATTACCTTAGCAGATGACAGATTTTGGAAAAGTTGCCTAGTTTTTTAATGAGACTGGAAAATGTATGTACCATTCTTTGCAAATGTTCCATAACTTGTCTGCTGTTTTAAGTGTAGTGGGTAATGTAGACAGAGTTTGCACTGTTCAGTTTTTAAACCTTGAATGGTACATTGGAATCAAAAGTAGTTTCCCTTCTGTGGCAGTGTACAAAGTTTCCTGTCTAGTAGAACACTCTAGTATTATAGCCTTAGAAAAGCAAAGTGCAAGGTGTCAATACATATAGCTATCCTGGAAAACTGGAAGCATTTTGTCTGGTTCATTATTTGGAACTGGTCATTTTCAGATATTTATACTGACTGGTAATGTGTTCAAATCATGGTGCTTGGGACACTTTTATAGATTAATTCTGATACATCTGGCATTGCTGTGTCCAGTTTTGTTTTGAACCCACCCGTTGCATATTTAGGTAAGCAGACTGTCAGTAATAGGACTTTACCAAATGATGCAGCACCTTTTAAAAGTTCCATTGGTACAGACTTAGTGATTTGACTTCATACCTGTGAACAGAGTTTAGTAGCGGCACTAGCTGGAAGGGGAACAATTGAATGGTTCATAACCAGCTGGTTTGCCTTGTTTTTTGGGAGTTGGGTAGGTGGTGAGTTATCTTCTGCAGTCTGCCCTGTACTGGAGACTTGAATAGCCTGGAGAGAGCATGGTAAGTTGGGTTTTTGGCAGAACCTAGGACTAGGGTATATATGGTATGGTAAATGGATTCCAGGTTTGTTTTTCTAATCATATCAACCAGCTGGTTAGTGATGGCTATACAACAATAGTATAAAAATGCTTACAAAGTCTAGGAAATTGGAAATGAAGTCATTGTTTTTTAGTTACATTAGACCCAAACTTGAGTATGGAATAACTATATGGAAACCATATAAGAAAATCATGAGTGAACTGTAAAGACCCCAGCGAAAATATACCACGAGCATCAATGGAAGTGAAAATTTAAGTTACTGTGAAAGACTAAAATATCTTAACATGGTCTCAGATATTTAAGAACTGATCTTATTCAGGTATATAGGACATTTAGAGACTACCTCTGGGAATATTTAGGATTATCAAAAAGTAGTAGCGAAACATCAGACAACCTATTTAGAAGATTCTATAGGAATGAAAAATGTACTAATTGCTTCTCTAAGAGAGGAACTGATGCATGGAAGAGATTACCATATTACATTAAAGCAAGTACTAGTTTAGATATTTTTAAGTACAGTCTGTAACTTATGAGAATTGGCAGGCTAGAATGGCATTATTGCCCACACTTGAAATATTTCTGTGTATGCAAAATCTAAAATGGGAGAACAAAGGCCCAGAAATTGGGGAAATATTATCACTTTTTTAAACTTAGAAAGATGTTGGGATAAGTGGATATGTGTTAGCATGCATTTTCACTGTTTAAGCGAAGCATTTTTTTCCATGTTTAGGATTCTAAAGGCTGTGTTAGTGTACATATCGTCAGTCTGATGCCAACTCAAACTGTAGAGAGGGGGTTTATTTACATTTGACAACACATTAAAATCAGTGGCTTTCCAAGGAGTATTTGAATGTTGCAGCTGTTCAAACCAACAATTTTATATATGAGTATTTGAATGTTGCAGCTGTTCAAACCAACAATTTTATATATGTGTGTAGAAACAGTCTGTTTGGTTATCACAGAAGTGGCGGTCTGTCTGGGGATGGAAAGGCAGCATAGCTCTTGACGATATCTCATTATGAGGAATGTTCTTCAGTTTGTGAGTGTTAGCTGTTGCCATGGTATACAATACTGAATCATGTTAAAACAGGAAAACTGTTAAATAAAATAACTGTTTTCTCATACTTATGCTATGAGCATCCTAGATGAGGCTGTTAGTAAATGTTTGCCTCTTGCTCCATATTGTCACATTATGTTCTATATTTTGGAGATGAGGGGTTGAGAGCTATGGGAGGCAGTCAGTGGAAGAAAGCAAATGGCAGACTTTAGTCTGTGTAGAACATATTGTTTAGCCCTGGTATCCTTTTAGTAAGGCTTCTTTGTGGGCATTCCAGTTGCATGTGTCTGGACAGATACAGGCCAAAGGGGGCATTATGCTCAATGACTGGCCTAAGGAGTGCTGAGTAAAGGAGGGCAGTGACAGCCTAGATCTAGACATAACCCATTTCTTTAAGCTGTTTAATATAGAAGCACTTTCTTACATAAGTAGACATACTGGTCAAAATTTAGGTCACTGTCCAGATAAGTTCAGAAAACCCAAACAAGTCTATTCTTAAGGTCTTATTGTCATCATAGTTGTTTTCCTGAGATAGATGACTTCCAAAGGATACAATAATGCATTTACTGGCATTTCATTTTGGTCCATGATTGTGGTACCAGTTGTTTGGGACAAACCGTCCAGTAGGATGGCTGTGTAATTTGGGGTTCAGTGACTGCTCCTAACTTGTAGTCATGTGCAAACTTAGTCATTCAGAGCCCTTTGGTATTGGCTTTTACTTCAGAAAAGTAGGAGAGGCCCAAGCACAGAACCCTTGGGACTCCACCAGTAGCTCATCCCTTTCTGGAGGTAACTTTGTCAATTTTGCTTTCTTGCATCTCATCTGTGAGCCATGTGGCAATCCAGTAGGTGACCATAGTTTATTTCTAGTTTATTTAGCTGTTCTACAATGCCTGAGTGGGGGATTGTGTCAAAAGCTTTAGTTAGGTCAAGGTATGCAATGTGCACCATTTTGCTTTCCTATATTGCATTGGTGACCTTTGCAAAAAAGTACATTAGATTTGGTAAGCATGACCTGCCCTTGACAAATCCAAACTAAAATGGAAACAGTATTCGGAGGGTTGCTGTTTCCTAATAAGGCTTTCCATGGCTTTGCATATTAGGCTGGCCAGACAAAGTAGATTTGTGTTCCTGTCCTTTGGGAAATGCTACAGTACTTAAATTTGGTTTTATACATTGCATATAATTTAACTGACTGTTTTTAGGAATTTTTTCATAAAATGTGTATTTCCTTAACTTGCAATGTTCTTTAACTAACTGAACTTCACTTGCACACACAAAATTATTTACATAAATTAACTTTGCTGGTTTCACATAAATCATTGTTTACTTAAATTACTTGCATTTGCTATGGGTCTTGGAGTGATATCACCTTCACTGGGATTCTTTGCTATGTTATCATAATGCTTATATCAGGTATGCCATATAAAAGAACTACTTCATATGGGCAACCAAACATATCCTCTAGGTATGTCTTGAAACAACTGGTAATGTCTGCTAATATGCTGTGTGCTGGATAGGAGTTATGTACCTCCACTAACACAACCACACCAGGTTCACTGGATCATACGAGAATATTAGGCTAACTGTCATGAATGGTAATTATAAGACTAGCTAATAAGCTGAGATCAGAATCAAACCCAATACTTTGTGTCTGAGGTGAAAACCTTAACCGTTGTGCTCACTCAACCCACCACCCCCAATGTTTTGCAAATGACTGTATGTTGCTGTGTTTTCACACATGCTGATACAATATCTTAAGGTGATCCTTCCACATCCCCCTTCCCCAGTGTTTTGCTTTCCTGCCTCCCCACCTCACTTGTCGACTTTCTAGACTGCACCCCCCTTTGTAAAACCCTGGATCCGCCACTGCAAAGTCTGGCAAGAGAGTATAAATAAAGGCTTTGTCTATCTCGCTTGTTGAGTTTGGTTATGTTTAGAAGTTGCTTATTACTAGAGCAAAGGTTTCTGGGAAGGGTAGATGGTTCTAGAATTTTTTGAAGGGAAGGGCATGTGTCAGGATTATTGATTAGTTTGTGGGCAAGAGTTAGTTGGGTGTATTTATTGATTTATTTATTTACATTTGTTTACTGGGAAAGCCTGACTGGGCCAGAAGCCCATTTTCAGCGGAGGCCGGGGGAGAAAAGCTCCACAGAAATATAAGCAATATACAATAATTACATAGCACAATAGTATGCATACAATAAGATGCAGAATACATATCTTCTAGTTAGTCTATACAAAGCAATATTCAATACAGTTTTCTAGTAGATACAAGTTCAAAAAGAAAAACAAGCATCTCAGTGAAGATCACTGTGAGAAAAAATAAAGTTAGTAGTGTGTACATAATAATAGTTATGACCAAATGAGATTTCCTTTATATATATTTATTTTTGAGTAGTAATATAGACTAAGGAGAGGGAGAAAATGAGATAAGGAGTGTACAGTGTGTTGAGAGAGATGTAGATATCTATTCACTCATGTCTGGCATAGGAGCAATGACAGTTCTTGGATAGATGTTCAAATAGTAGTTGTTTAAAACTGGTAGATTCTGGCGTGTTTTGGAGGGTATGGGGTAGAGAATTTGGCTATTTGATTTGAGAATAGAGCATTACTGTGAGTGTTGTTAGCTTTGTTTACTGTGAGAATGTTTCTGTCTGCAGATACTACAGGTAGTGGGGTAATTCAAACTAGTTCAGACTTTTTATGGCCAAAGAGTGGTGTGTGTAATTTGGCATTTTAGTGGTAAATTTTGCTATTTTACAGTAGCAAGACCGTAATTTGTTCAGGTACGAAGTTATCTTTGTGTGTGTTAGTGAGTGTTTGTGAATAAAATGATAAATAATGCAGGTAGAACAGCAGGCAGCAAATACAAAAAGATTATTTAGCACTATATGTATTATCTGAACTGTATGCTGATCGGAATGACAAAATGCAAGCTCACCACAGGTGATAAGCAACACATGAGCCAAACAGAATGAGAAAGTACAGTTATTAAAGCAAACTTATCATAACAGCAGATGTTGAAATGATCATTTCTGAATTACCCTAAGTTACTTGGGTTATACCAAGAAGAGTAGTTCCAGAACCGCAAAGTGAAGACAATAGTTCGTAAAAAGGTAAGTCCTTTATTAGTTGCCAAGTGGGTAAAATCCAAAAAGACAAGTTGTACAAAAGCAGAAAAAATCAGAAAATGGTAAAAAAAAAAGTCAGTAGGTACAGAACAGCAAAAAAAGACAAAGCGCTTTTGCTTTTTGGCTTCTGAGATTTTCACTTCAAAAAAAAAAAAAAAAGCTGGTCTGAGCATCTCTTACTGGACCCCCTGTTCTATCTGACCAACTGCTTTCGGAATTTTACCTGCTGTACCAACTGCTGCGAACCACTACTTTCACTGCTATCAGACTTGCTCTCATATTCTGCTCTTACTTGGGTTATACCCTTACACAGGATGTAACAGATAGAAAGCTTCCAAAGCTTCAAGGCACCTTCCATGCACCCAAACTGTTAGCCAGCTTCAGTTTTTGGTGCCAAGCCCTTCAGAGCTTATATATATATATATATATATATATATATATATATATATATATATATATATATATATATATCCTGGCATAAAGAAAAAACACCAAAAAGTAAGGGGGGTGTGTGGGGGAGCACTACTCTAGCAGTGATTACTTGAATATCTGTTATGGTAAGTTTACTTACACAACTGTACTAAGTTCATCAGATTTATTACTGCTGCAGTAACCTAAGCTATATGTGTAGATTAGCATAGCTTCAAACAACTTCGGGTGTGGAAAGGGAAGGAGAAGGGTCCAGGAGCAAGACCCTGTAGAATGGTCCTAGCAAACCTTGACACAGACCTGGAGAGGGAATCTCACTTGTAGTGCTTTGTAAAAGTATATACAGAAGAATAAGTTGCTCCTTTCACTCTGACTGGAATTGTTTTATTATGGTGGGAATTATAAAAGGTAATAGCCTCAGGCAACCATTTGAAAATAGTCTTGCTTTGACACAGGTTGTCCCTTCTTCTTACCTTCACAAGAAATGAGTAATTAATCAGATGTTCTGAAAGATTTTGTTCTGTCAAGATAGTACCTGAGATGTGTGTGGACTTCCAAGGTATGAAGTATCCTTTTCCTGTCATTTTTGAGTTCGTGGAAGAATTAATTGAGATGAATAGCTGGCATAAAAGAAGGATTAGTTCTCAAAGAAACCCTGTATCTGTGGAAAAGGAGATAAGGTTGACCCACCATAAGAGCTTGCATTTCAGATACTCTTCTTGCAGGCGTCAGTAAAATAGAAAGTAAAGAAAGAAAAGTAAAAAAAAAAAGATCAATAAAATTTCAATAAAATTATTTTTCATATTAAGCAACTCAAGTCAGCCAGATGGGGTGGTTCAAATGGAGTAAGTGTTAGCTTCTCTAACACAAAATTAAGATCCTAAGGAGGAGCAAACAGTATTATTTTGGGTTTCTAATGCAATACCCTTTTCAAAAACATATTGACATGAGAATGCCTTGGGGGGGGTCCATGGGCAGACATACTGAAATGACCAACAAATGAACCTTGATAGATGAGTAGGATAGGCCATAGGAAGGTAACTCACAAATATTGTAAAACCAGAGAAACCATAGCCCTGAAAGGGTCTGGTTATGTTGATGGCACCACCTAGGAATCCTTTTCCATTTGCTTATATATGATTTTCTAATAGCGGGCTTTCTTGCCTCCATTAGTACCTGTTGCACATTCTTAGTAAATAGATGCCTAAAAGGTATTAAGATTCTATCATCCAGGACACCAGTACAGGCCACCCTCACAAACTCAGGAACCTCACATGGCTTTCCTGAAAACACTGGAGGGGATAAATGTATCTCCAAACACCATCATACTAGGTGACTTCAATTACCCTAATATAGACTGGGAACACTACTCAAGCCCAAACACCCTAGCCCAAAAGTTCCTGGAATTCATAAACTCAAATGCCATGGAACAACTAGTCACCATCCCCACAAGAGGAGAAAACATACTTGATCTCATCATCACGAACATGGGAGCACAATGTTCAACACCGGAAGTATACCCCTCACTGGTGAGATTAGATCACAAACTAATCTTGCTGGAGGTCCTCATCCCACCCCCACCTGAAATGAAAAAGACTACACTAAAAACTTCTGAAAGCCGACTTCACACTTCTAAAGACTAGTGTGGTCTCCTTTAAGGCCCCGAGCCGGGGAAAACAGTACTCAAGCCGCTGAATCACTTACAAATGCCTTCTACCAGCACCTGCAGGACTGCATGGATAAGGCAATCCCAAGCAAAACAAAGACTCTTTGTACCAAGGGCAAGCGTCCAGTCTGGTGGACCCCAGCCATAAACAAACTCTACAACAAAAGGAGGAAGCTACTACAAGATAGAGCAAAATCCTTAAAAGGTAAGACACCTTTGATCACTATAAGTAAAAAGCTAAGAGCTCTCATAAAATCATCCAAAGCAAATTTTGAGAGAAACATAGCTAAAGACTCAAAAGACAATCATAAGGCCTTCTTTAGCTATGTTAGAAACCTGGGAGGAAACTCCCAGATATGCTCAGAACTAGTTCAAAATGATGTGAAGATTACTGATCCTTCAGACATTGCCAACATACTGGCTGACAGGTTCAGTGCAAACTTGTCCCAAAAGGAGAGATATCTATACCAAATGGTTGCAGTCCCCCAAACATCTCAAACGCCCAAGTGAGAACTGCTCTCTCCAAAGCAAAAAACACAGCATCCATGGGATCTGATGGTGTCCCAGGCTGTGTGCTCCACGAACTCAACGAGGAATTAAACCCACAGCTAGGACAGCTGTTTAATAATAGTCTCACCTCTGGATACGTACCCAGGGAGTGGCGCACTGCGACTGTGGTCCCACTTCACAAAGGCGGTGCCTCCACAGACCCTGGAAATTACCGGCCCATTAGCTTGACAAGCCTTATCTGCAAAGCTATGGAGAGGATCATACAGGACCTCATAAATAAAGACATAGGGAATTTGCAGACTTTGGATCCAACCCAGTTTGGCTTTGTCAAAGGCAGATCATGCCTTTTAAACTTGGTTGACTTTTTCGAAACAGTCACCAAAGCCATTGATGAGGGAAAGGCAGTCCATACAGCCTACCTCGATCTGGCAAAGGCCTTCGACACAATACCCCACTCGGGTATCATTGAAAAACTCATCAGCTTAAATGTTAACCCATACATCACAAGATGGGTTGCAAACTGGCTGAGTGACAGAACCCACAGGGTCAGAGTTGCTGGCACCATGTCAGACTCAAAGCCTGTCACAAGTGGTGTCCCACAGGGCTCAGTCCTGGGCCCACTCTTGTTTGGCATCTATTTTTCCAAAGTACAAGCAAACACAGGAGGGTTATGGCTGACAAAGTTTGCAGATGAGTGCAAACTGGGCGCCGTAGTCGAAAACACATCTGACACAGATATCCTTCAGAAGGGTCTCACAGAAATGGATGACTGGTGCCAGAGCCATGGCCTAAAGTTAAATGCCAAAAAATGCATAGTCATACCCTTCGGGAAAAACAAGGTTACCCCTAGCTACCATATAGGTGGTAATCCTCTGAGCTCAGAAGAAGTTATCAGGGACCTGGGGACCCAGGTTGAGAGTAGCCTGTCATTCGACACCCATGTAGCTAAAGTAGTTAGGAAGACCTTCTACATTGCCCACCTTATCATGAAGGGATTCACATCTAGATCAAGGGAGGTCATAGTCTCCCTATACTCATCACTCATCAGACCAATGATTGAGTACAATGCCCCATTCGGAATGTATCTGACCCGACACTTGCAGTAGCTGGAGAGGCCACAAAAGTTCCTTACCAAAGGATAAAGGGTCTCAAAAATCTGTCCTATGCTGCCCGACTGAAAGAACTCCAGCTCTATTCAGTCGCTTACCGCTTGCTCAGAGGTGACCTTTGCCTGACATACAAGGCCATGTCTAACCCAGATTTGATGAATATGCTTCACCTCAAAAAATGTAGATCAATCAGAGCCACAAGGGCGGGAGACTTAAACCTCGACACGGCTATTAATAGGACGTGCTGGAGGGATAGATTCATCACCCAAAGACTCCCTATGCTGTGGAACAAAATCCTGGTATATGTGAGGCAGAGCACCTCGCTGGCCTTGTTCAAGAGAAATCTTGACCAATGGATGGGAGATCGCAGATATACTCCAGGGATTACCTCAGTGTCACTGCTAGACAGAGGCACAGCAAAATAATGGGTATAGTTCCCCATACAAAAGGGGTGGCGTAAGCCACAAAACTATGGGCTAGGCTTATAAATGCCCTCGGGCAGATAGCCTAGTATGAACCTATGAACCTATGAACCTATAAGGAAGTCAGTTAAAGTTGTTTGGGGTCAGGATGTATCAAACACCTCTGTTCTTATGTAAGTAGATCCAGTCTGTGAGGAAGGTTGTAGGAATTGTCCCTGTCCAATTCCAAAAGAAGGCAGAACCACTACTGCCTGGGTCAGAAGGGAGTCATCACAATAATCCTGGGGGATTCCTCCTGAATCTTCAGAAGAACCCTGGATACCTTTGGACAGGGTGGAAAAGCATACATACTTGTCCAAAGAAAAGAAAATGCAATAGTCTTCCAGGCTTTCTTGCATGATGTCCTGAAGCAGAATTTTGCCTGTTCATTGTTCAGAGAGGAGGTTAAAAGATCTATTTGAGGAGCTCCTCATAGATGGATCAAATCTTGGAAGACCCCTTATCTAATTTCTATTCATTAGGGTCTGTCTTTGTCTGCCACAGAATTTTCTCTGATGGATTGTAGGATGCCTGTAGAGTGAAATTGTGCTATAAAGCTATATCCCTTGCTAATGTGGGTTGTCTGCATATGGGATAAGATGTAGTTCCCACTTGCATTTATGTACCACATCACTGTTACAGACAATACCACAGTGATGTACCACATCACTGTTACAGACAATACCACAGTGATGTGCCACATCACTGTTACAGACAATACCACAGTGATGTACCACATCACTGTTACAGACAATACCACAGTGATGTACCACATCACTGTTACAGACAATACCACAGTGATGTACCACATCACTGTTACAGACAATACCACAGTGATGTACCACATCACTGTTACAGACAATACCACAGTGATGTACCACATCACTGTTACAGACAATACCACAGTGATGTACCACATCACTGTTACAGACAATACCACTGTGATGTACCACATCACTGTTACAGACAATACCACAGTGATGTACCACATCACTGTTGCAGACAATACCACAGTGATGTACCACATCACTGTTACAGACAATACCACAGTGATGTACCACATCACTGTTACCACAGTGATGTACCACATCACTGTTACAGACAATACCACAGTGATGTACCACATCACTGTTACAGACAATACACAGTGATGTACCACATCACTGTTACAGACAATACCACAGTGATGTACCACATCACTGTTGCAGACAATACCACAGTGATGTACCATATCACTGTTATAGACAATACCACAGTGATGTACCACATCACTGTGCTGTTGTCTGTATCAAGTTGAAGTGGTCCAGGGTGACAGAAGTGATTCAGAGTTGAGTGCCTTGATTAGGGCAAGCATCTCTTTTATACCTATGCACTTGTGTCTGTCTTAGTTTTCCCAGATACCTTGGACTTTTATCCCCCCTTGACACTAATCTCCAAGCAAAGTCTGAAGCCTCTGTGGTAACTGACTGCTTTGGAGCAGGAGCGGAGAAGGACAAACCTGGACTCAAAGATATTTCACGTCTCAGTGATTTCTCTTCTATCAAATCTCAGGACTGGAATCTGAAAAGATAATGTGTGTTGGTGTTAAGACCAAAGAGACTTCAGATACCATTATTCCTATGTGGATTATTTCAGGGGGGTATCATGGGAATCATAGATGCCATGACACCCATAATCTTTGGATATTTCCTCACAGCGACCGATGTCTGAGTGGAAAATCCTTGAAAGAGATCTAAATATAGATCTATTTTTTCATATGGAAGAAAAGCTCTTTGTACTGAAGTGTATAGCAGACACCCTGCCTAGGAATGCAATCCTGTGTGATGGAGTCAAAAAATACTTTTAACAGTTCTCTTGGAAACCCAACTTGTGTAAGAGCTCTCTCACCCAAGTAAGAAATCCCTGACACTTTGAAAAGGACTACAAAGACAAGCAAGTTGTCTAAATATGGAAAAATGTGGACTATGACAGGGTCTAGACACTTTGTGAACCCTTTGTAAACCTTCTAGGAGCAATGGATAGCCCAAAGAGTATGGCAGGGAACTGATAATGGGATCCACACACACAAAACTTTAAAAAACATCCAAAGCCTGGATGAATAGGAAAGTGATGATAAGCATCTTTCATATTTAAGGTTACCAACAATTCAAATGAGGAAGAAAGGGTAACAAGTTGTGAAGTGAAAATATTTTGGACTTGGGCACTGTTTTGTACTGGTTTAGGGAAGAAAGGTCCAGAACTCCTCTACAGGCATTGTTTTCTTTCTTTCTTTGGCACAAAATTATTCTTAAATAAAAACATTTTCCCAACTGGGAATGTGGAACTGTTTATTTTACCCCCTGAGATAGCATGTTTGTAAGGCAGGAGGAAACAGAGGGGTTTGTCTAGTGAATGTGGAATAATTCACAGGAATGGTGGAATTTCTTTCCATTTCCATCAATGACTTTTTTTTTCCATGGGCTCCTAGGTTCATTCAACAATCTGTTGTCTAAGAGAGAAATGGAGATTCAGGCTTTCTGGAAGGGATAAGGGACTGCCAGGGTGGGAGGAGGGGACAAGTTCCCTTATATAGTCATTTTGCCTTATTTGACTATCCCTTGTTCTGAGAGGTTCCTGCTTTATTTTGGATCCTTGCTGACATTGTTTTTAAATGTGTGCTTACCAGCATTTTGCTCAGATTGTTTATTTTGTTTCTTGCTAAAACTAGACAAGGAGCAGAAAATCCCTTGAAAATTTGGAGAAGGAGGGCTGAAAAATCTCAGAGATTTCTTGTATCAGCTTACCTCTCTCATCACATTTTTAAATACACTTTACAGAGTTGAAAAACCAAATCTCTATCCAAAGAAAAATTTAGAATCTCATTTTTTACATCTTCTCAGAGGTTCTAAGAATGCAGCTAGGCAAATCTCCTCAATACAGTACCAGTGACAACAGCCCAGGATGTAGCATCGACAGAGTTATAAACACACAATGAGTAGCAACCTAGGAAATAGAAGAAATTAAACCACACAAAGCAGATTTTTTTCATCACAGGAGAGAACTACAGATAAAACATTATTCATAATTTCAAAATTAGCCAGAATGATCCTTAACATATGAGCCTGACCATTCAAAATTTTAAAAATTAAAGTTACAGAAGCATACACTTTTCCCCCTAACTTATCGATTACTTTACCATCCACACCAAAAGGTTAAGGATTAGAATTAACAAAATGCCTGGCAGCAGCTGGATTATCCAAAGCTATGGTTGCAGGGTCAGGTCTGGGATGAATGCATAAAAATTTTAGACTTAGGAAACTTTGTAAATTCTACTCGCTTTCTTAGGCACAGCAGTCTGGCTGTCAGAGGAAATCACAGGTTATGACAAACATCCTCCAATACTGGCAGTACTGGGGGATGGGAGGAGGCTATGGGAATTCTAGTTGTAATAGTTCATAGTTATTTTCTGAGGGACTGCAAAATATCAGTGTTTTACCACTGTAAACACAGTTACATTCTGGAAATAGTCTCAGAAAAAGAGACTCCCCCTTACAAGGAGATTCAGATTACATACTTTCCTCTGAGTCTGAATCAGAAATCTGAGAAGAAAAACTCTGTATCATTACATTCATCTCCAAATTTGACATCTAGAATCTCTTCAGGTTAAGTGAATCCCTTTCTCTTTTATCAAAAATGACCTGATAAGAAATTTCAATACCCTGTACAGGACCATGAGCCAGACTTAATAAATTACTTCTATCCAGTTAAACTGGTGCAGGATATAATAAATGTTTAGTTTTTCTGTTTCTTATTGACAGGAAAATTAGGGCAAATGGATTATTAATGGCTAGGCATGACCATCTTTCCTGCTGTTTCCCTTAAATTGACAATAATGGATCTCCCTTGCCCATTCAGAGGACTCAGACAGCCATAGTGATTATGATTGGCTGCTCCCCCAGTCCATAGTGGCTGCATAGACAACACCAGAGAAATCTGGAGGAAAAATGCGTGGTCTGAGGAACCAGTTTTGGCTACAACAACCTGCTGTAATGACAAGGGCTGGTTAGTTAACTTGTAATTTTAAGGAGATTGGGAAAACATATCACATTAAGGGTATGAAATACATCACAAGTAAGAAATTTAACTGTCAGTCCAAAATGATAGTGTACCTAGCAAGACGCCAACAGTGCCCAGTATTTTATATTGGGAAAACTATAAGGACCCTGAAGGAAAGAGTGTACGAACATCTGCACAGTATTAACAAGAGGAAACTAGATAATGCATTAGCTAGGCACATAATAGAGTTCCCTGAACATACATTTAAGTTCTGAGCCATAGATAGGTTCACACAGATGGTAAGGGAGGATCAGACAACCTCCTACTGGAAAGGTTGGAATTATTGTGGCAATTATGCACAAGTGCTTGTCAGTACCCAGGAATTAACGAAATATATTTGATTTTCTGTATACTAAAACTTAACAGTGCAAATAGATGCACATAAAGACATGGTTTTAACGTTTATTTTTTTTGCTTTTTGAGAAATTATATTAATTATAAATCATAAAATATATGTCTTTAAATAATGGAACCTTAAGACCAGGTTTTAGCATTGTATGAATTAGTGATAATAGGATGTAAGAAAGTGTCTATTGGTTGAAATGTGTCACATGCTTTTTGGAAGCAATTATTTCAACTGGAATTTTTAGGATAAATGGATATCTGATGAAGTCTTTGTAAATTTGGAGATGAAAAGCGCTTAATATTAAACAGTTTTTCATCCACAATTCTTGTACTGGACTGATTGGTCTATTTTTCCCCTGCAGCCATTTGGTTCGTATTGTTAGTCTTCAGCATTTTTCTTGGTTTAAAATATTATAGGACTCCTTAAAATGCATATTAAAGATAGAAAGGGAAGATGGGTTGGTTATAAGAGTGGGACAAAGAGTTGTTAGAAATACAAAATGAAATACACAAAGCCAGGTATGAGCAACAAACAAAGAAATTAGATTAACACTGAAGTCATTAAAATATTAATGACAAAATATCAAACAGTTTTAATGCATAAAGTGGAGACAGTTTTAGAAAAAAATAAAATTGTGCAGTTATGCGATGACTTCAGAAAATCTATATAGATTAGTTAACAGAAGTAAGATGTTAAGCAAAAAGGCACAAATCAATAATATCCAAAATCCTCACACTAATAAGCTTACTTCAGACATACAGGAGATGGTTAATGTTTTTAAAAATTCCACAAGGATCTTAATAATGATAAAAATAAATCATGATGATTAGAAAATTGACAAGTATTTAAAGAAAAATGTTACTAATGAACTTAACGACCAGCAATTATCTCCACTGAATAAGCCTATTATCCTAATAGAAGTTGAAAAAGCTGGTTTAGCTATGGAGTCATACAGTATGTTTCCATTAAATAGTTTAGAATTATTGAGTGATGTTTTCAGGACAATTCAGAGTGACAAAATAATTCCTCTCTCATAGACATTTTCTGCAATCTTGCCTATACTTCAACAAGGAAAGGATAATAAGTTAGTTTCCTCACATAGACCTATTTCATTATTAAATGTAGAGTATGAAATATTCACTTCCATCTTCATTACAAGATTAAGAGATGTAATAGATAAATTAATAAAGATCAAACAGGATATGTAGACAATACATTAACATATAATAATACAAAAAGGGTAGTAACTATCTTAGATTTAGCAAAAGGAATAAACAAGAAATTGTTCCTAATTAGCTTAGATATTGAGACACCTTTTGATTTTGTAGATTGAACCTACTTGCTTAAAACTTTAGAAGTGTTTGCATTTCCAGAACAATTTATTGGACTATTAAAAAACCTGTATAGATTGTCCCTTTTCCCTTCTAATTGCATTAGTTATTGAACCCTTAGCTAATGGTATACGAAGCAATGAAAAAAAAATGATAGATTCTCAATTAAGAAGGACTGTCAGTCTAAAATACAGCTTTTTGCAGATGATATTTTACTAACTACAGCAGATTTAAATTATTTATATTTAAATTATTCAGTCGAAGAAATAGATGAGAAAATTGAAAAGTTTCAGGAAGTATCTGCTGAAGTTTAATAAAAATAAAATTGAAGCTTTAATGTTAAATGGTCCTCAGAGATACCCTGTCCGCATGAAAGATGATGAAAGGCTCCACTGCCATAAGGGCCTGTAATTCCGATATCCTTCTAACTGAAGTGATTGCTAAGAGGAAGGCTGTTTTCCAAGAAAGAAATTTTAAGTATGCAGTAGCAGCTGGCTCAAAAGGAGGTAAAGTGAGCTTTTCCAATACAAATTTAAGGTACCAGGCAGGGGTAGGAGCTCTCCTGGGTGGTCTCAAGTTCTTTGCCCCTCTGAGAAACTGTTTAAGCAGGGGATGAGAAAAGAGGGGTGGTTCTGTGTTATAGTGAGCTGAAATAACTGCAGCATGGATTTCAACAGAGGAAAAAGACAGGCCCTTGTGAAGCATCTCAGTTAAATATTGCAGCATCTGAGGTAAATTGGGTGCTGCTGTGCTCATCCCTAAAGATTGGTTCCAGGCACAGAATCTTTTCCATTTGTCAACATAAGATTTTCTAGTACTAGGTCTTCTTGCCTCCAAGATGACATCCATCACAGGTTTGCTAAGGGATGCTAAGGGTGAATTTAAATGATTAGCCAAGCTGCAAGTTTCAATGTTGGGAGCTGAGGGTGCAGAATTTGGTTCTCCTGCTGAGACAGTAAGGAAGGTGTCTGAGGCAGGTGCCGTGGAGGTATTTGTGACACACTGCACAGGAGTGGGTACCAGTGTTGGCGTGGCCAGTCTGGAGCAATCAAAATCATTTTTGGTTTGTCCTGTTTGACTTTTAGCAGAACTTTGGAGAGCAGAGGCAGAGGGGGAAAGGCGTAGACTGATAGGTTTTTTGAGCTGAAGGACACAGCATTCACTTTCCAGGCTTTTTTGTGAGGAGTCCTTGTGCAAAATTTGTCCAACTGGTAGTTCTGAGGGGAGGCAAATAGATCTATGTCTGGGCTTCCCCATTTGCTTGTCAAGATGTTGAAAATCCGTGGTTCGAGTTTCCACTAATGTGGGTCCATGAGATTTCTGCTTAGTCCGTCTGCCAGTGTATTCAGTTTTCCTGACAGGAATTGAGCTTGTAGTTGCAATTGGTAGCTCAAGGCTGTGTTCGACAATGCCATGGCTAGTCTGCAGAGAGGGTAGGAATGTGTACCCCCCTGCTTGTTTATGTACCACATAACCATGTTGTTATCCGTCTTTACCATTAGTTGTCCTGGATGAATGTAGTCCTTGAAGGCTGTCAGAGCATTCTGTACAGCTAACATTTCTTTTTGATTGATATGTAGGTGCATTTCATAGGTTCATAGGTTCATACTAGGCTATCTGCCCTAGGGCATTTATAAGCCTAGCCAGAGTTGTGGGGCTTTCACCACCCCTTAGGTTGAAGAATACTATACCCATTAGTTTGCCGTGCCTCTGTCCAACAGTGATACAGAGATGATCCTCGGGGTAAACCTACGATCTCCCATCCACTGGTCAAGATTCCTCTTGAACAGAGCCAGCGAGGTGCTCTGTCTCACATGGACCGGGATTCTGTTCCACAGCATAGGGAGTCTCTGGGTGATGAATCTGTCCCTCCAGCACATCCTATTTATATCCGTGTTGAGGTTTAAGTCTCTTGCTCTGGTGGCTCTGGTGGATTTGGATTTTTTGAGCTGGAGCATGTCCATTAATTCCGGGTTGGACATGGCCTTGTATGTCAGGCACAGGTCACCTCTGAGCAGATGGTATGCGACTGAATAGAGCTGGAGTTTCTTCAGTCAGGCAGCATATGGCATATTTTTGAGCCCCTTTATCCTTTTGGTGAGGAACTTTTGGGGTCTTTCCAATTGCTGCAGGTGTCGGGTAAGATACATTCCGAATGGGGCATTGTACTCAATCGTTGGTCTGATAAGTGAAGAGTACAGGGGAACAATGACCTCCCTTGATCTGGATGTGAATCCCTTCATAATCAGGTGGGCAATGTAGAAGGTCCTCCTAACCACTTTGGCAATGTGAGTGTCAAAAGAAAGGTTACTGTCAACTTGGGTCCCCAGGTCTCTGATAACCTATTCTGTGCTTAATGGATTGCCACCTATGTGGTAACTTGGGGTTACCTTGTTTTTACCAAAGGGTATGACTACATTTTTTGGCGTTTAGCTTAAGGCCATGGCTCTGGCACCAGTTATCCATTTCTATGAGACCTCTCTGAAGGATATCTGTGTCTGATGGATTTTCAACTATGGCGCCCAGTTTGCAGTCATCTGCAAAATTGGTCAGCCACAATCCTCCTATGTTTGCCTGCACTTCTGAAAAGTAGATGCCGAACAAGAGGGGGCCCAGGACTGAGCCCTGTGGGACACCGCTTGTGACTGGCTTGGAGTCTGACATGGCACCAGCAACTCTAACCCAGTGGGTTCTGTCCTTGAGCCAGTTTGCAACCCATCTTGTGACATATGGGTTTACATTTAAGCTGGTGAGCTTTTCTATGATACCCGAGTGGGGTATTGTGTGCTTTTGCAAGGTCAAGGTAGGCTGTGTGAACTGCCTTACCCTCATCAATGGCCTTGGTGACTATTTCAAAAAAGTCGACCAAGTTCAAGAGGCATGATCTGCCCTTGACAAAGCCGAATTGGGTAGGATCCAATGTCTGTAGGTCCCCTATGTCTTTATTTATGAGTTCCATTATGATCCTCTCCATAGCTTTGCAGTCCAGGCTTGTTAAGCTTATGGGGCGGTAATTACCAGGGTCCGTAGAAGCACCGCCATTGTGGAGTGGGACCACAGTTGCCGTATGCCACTCTTTGGATACGTATCCTGTGGTAAGGCTAAGATTAAACAGCAGCCTTATGTGTGGGTTTAGTTCCTCATTGAGTTTGTGTAGCACACAGCCGGGGACACCATTCGGTCCCATTGATGCTGTGTTTTTAGATTTAGAGAGAGCAGCTCTCACCTGGGCATTTGAGATGATTGGGAGGCTACACTCTGCTGGGATAGATATTTCTCCTTTTGGGGAGGAGGGAGGGGAGAAATTTTCACTGAACCTGTCTGCCAGTATGTTTGCAATGTCTGTGGGTTCAGTGATTTTTGTATCATTTTGGACTAATTCTGAGCATATCTGGGAGTTTCCACCCAGATTTCTAACATAGCTAAAGAAGGCCTTATGATTGTCTTTTGAGTCCTTGATTTTTCTCTCAAAGTTGGCCTTGGATGATTTTATGAGTGATCGTAGTTTTTCACTAGTATTGATCAGAGATGTCTTCCCTTTTAGGGATTTTGCTCTATCTTGTAGTAGCTTTTTCCTCTTGTTGTAAAGTTTGTTTATGGCTGGGGTCCACCAGATTGGGTGCTTGCCTTTGGTGGAAAGGGTCTTGATTTTATTTGGGATTGCTTGATCCATGCAATCCTGGAGGTGCTCGAAAGCATTTGTAAGGGATTCAGCAGCGTGGGTTGTGGTTTCCAATGGCTCAGGGGCCTTGAAGGATACCACACCAGTCTTAAGAAGTGTGAAGTTGGCTTTTGAGAAGTTCTTCACTGTGGTCTTTTTTGTTGGGGGTGGGGGCGGATGTGGATCTCCAGTGAGATTAGTTTATGGTCTGATCTCACCAATGAGGGATATACTTCTGGTGTGGAGCATTTTGTCCCCATGTTTGTGATGATCAGGTCTAGTATATTTTCACCTCTTGTGGGAATGGTGACAAGTTGTTCCATAGCATTTGAGTTTATGAACTCCAGGAACCTTTGGGCTAGGGTATTGGGGCTTGAGTAATGTTCCCAGTCTATGTTTGGGTAGTTGAAGTCACCCAATATGATGGTGTTTGGAGAGACATTTATACTCTCCAGTGTCTTGAAGGCTGTGTGGGGTTCCTGAGTTTGAGAGGGTGGCCTGTAACATGCTACAAACTGTAGAGCAGTTTTGCCTATGGTTAATTGCACCTGAATGGTCTCTGATGCTTCGTGAGTTGCCACCAGCCTGGAGGTGTGGGTATCCTTGATGAATATGGATACACCTCCTTTTGTGGTACGGTCCGGGTTTTGGGGCCGGGCATGATATGAGGTAAAACCTGATAGTGCCGGGTGCTCTCAGGAGCCTTGAACCAGGTTTCAGTCACAGCACAGACATCGATGTTCTCCATACTGAGGAGGGCTTGAGGCGGTGCATCTTGTAGACTTCTGGCATTGAGCAGCATTACCCTTAGTTTTTCCATTATTGTTTTCTAGGGCGGTGGGTTTAGAATTTGAGCCTTGTCTAAAAAGGCACTATGGGGTGGCAAGAGCCTTTGCCAATATCCGAAACCCAGGGTGACAGGTGCAAGCTGTCCCTTAGCGTGGCTTGTCAAGCATGTCATCCCAGGCAGACAGACATTGGATCCCCTTAGAATGACACCAGAAATTAAGCCAATTATTAAAACTGATCATTTTGTCTCTGTATTGTGGCATCATTCTTGGTGAAGGTAGGATACTGCTCAGGGTCAGGGTCATTCCAGCCTGGGCTACATAATCTGAGAGCTCCTTTATGTCTCTTTTCATGTAGTCCAGGGACTCAGGTCATTCACACCAGCATGGACAATGACTGAGTCATACTTGTACTTGCTGTGGAGTGACCTGAGTGCTTGTGTTATGTGGCGGATTCTAGTGCCTGACAGGCAGCTTACTGTGACCCTCTCCTTGTTCAGTCTGGTGAGTGGGACGTCAGTGTGTCTGACTATGGAGTCACCTATGACAAGTGTGTCTGGCATTGTGTTTGGCCTTAAGGGCTGTGACTGATTTGCACACTGACTTTATGATCTATGTGTTGCTTGTGTTATGTCATGAGGTGGCAGTTGTTTGGGTGTCTGCTTTGGAGGCCTCTGCTGTTTTGGTAGATTTTTGATCAGTGCCTCCGAGTATGTCTTTGTGTGTTTATGTGTTTGATTTGTAGTTGTGATAGTTCTATGTGAGACTGGGTTTATGGTGTGTGTGGTTACCTTCTCCTCCTGTCTGGTTTTGCCAGTCCTGAGTTGAGAGAGCTCAGCCTCCAGTTTGGCTATATAGTTGCATCTCGCATGCATTTGTGTTTTGTGGGAGGAGGAGAGGGTTGCCTGTGTACATGAGGCAATTGTAACATTGCCTCAGTATTCCCAGATTCACCAGCTGAGCAGGAGAGGACACTAGCAACTGACCCTTTGACATGCTAGAAGAAATGAAAAAGTTTGCTGTGTAACTGAGTCAGAAAGGACCTATAGGGAAGTGGGTACTCAAGGGGGTTTTAAGCTTGTGAAGTACTTTGTATAGTATAGAAGTGCTTTACCTGACTAAAAAATGTTTTAGGAACAAGTGCTGAGCTTTACAGATAGAGAATAGACTGTTTAGATTACAAGTAGAGCAGTTCTAAGGGAAAAATGAAGAGCAGACTTTACGGAGCCAGAAATAGTTTAACCTTGTTTAACCGATGGTGCTCTAGTGGCAACTCAGCTAAATGCAGAAAAGGCAATAGGTCAGTAGTACAGGCTAGCACACTTTAGTGGGCAGCCAAACAATTAAATTAAACAGCAAACACTTTTCGACTTGAATTAGACTAATTTCGACTAAAATGTACTTTTAAGTGCAGATAATAAAAAATGCAGTAAATAACTATGAAAACAGTTAAAGCTTGCTCTAGGTAAGCAGTAGAAGGTAAAACAAATATAAAAAACAGCAGGATACTTAATCAGGAAAGCAGTCACTTTTTTCAGTTCTCTGTAGTCAGGAAGACTCAACAGGACCACGTGGAGCTGTGTCTGAGCAATATGGCCTGAATGCACTTCCCTGCCAGGTGAGCCCCCCATGCATAGTCTGATGCATCTGTAGTTAGGGTTTGGGTGGCGGGGGTAGTGTGAAAGGCAGTCCCTTGTTTTAGTGGCAGGCCTTTGCCCACCATAGGAACTCCAGGTGTAGGCATGGTATGATAGGAATCATTGTTTCCAGGCTGTGACAATGTTGACTCCATAGACTTTTTAAGTACCACTGAAGTTTTCTCATATGCAATCTTGCATATGGAATTAGAAGAATGCAGGAGGCCATGAACCCCAAGGCTTACAGTATTTGTCTTGCAGATAGCAGGGATTTTGTGGCCACTTGTTTGAAGTAAGTAACCAAATTAATTTGCTTTTCTGGCATGAGGAAAGCCATCTGGGCAGTTGTATTTAAGCTTGCACCCAGGAATGTAATCTTTTGAGAGGATACCATTTGTGATTTCTTTTCGTTTATGGCGTACCCTAGACAAGTTAGAACCCTTTTTACAAATGCCAGATGATTTATAAGTATGGCCTGGTTTTCTGCCTGAATTAGACAATTGTCCAGGTATGGATATATTTGAATATTTCTTTGCCTGCAAAATGCAATTACTGGAGCCAGGCACTTTGTGAATACCCTGAGCACAGTAGACAAGCCAAAGGTCAGTGCAGAGAACTGATAATGCAAGTAGCCTGCTTTGAAGCGTAGGTATCTTCTACAAGATTCCCTGACTGAGATATGTGGGTAAGCCTCTTTTAAATGTAGAGTTGCCAACCAGGCATCTTTGCCTAGCATAGGAAGTAACTGGTGAAGAGTCAGCATCTTAAATTTTGGAATGTCCAGAAAGGTGTTTAGAGTAGACAGGTCCAGAATTGGATGCTGTGATTTGTCTTTTCTGGGTACCAGGAAAAACCTGGAATAGAAGCCTTGTCCCTTTTCCTCTTCTGGAACTGGTTGAATAGCCCCCATGTTTAAGAGGGAAAGCACTTGTTTCTGAGCCTCTGCCCACTGATTTGGGGGCAGGTCTGGTCACTCGTGTGGTGTTAGCGACATGTGGAAATGAAATCTGTATCCTTCGGACACTATACTTAAAACTCATTTGTTCTGGGTTATGAGTTTCCAGTTTTTTGCATGAAGAGCAATCTTTCCCCCCAAAGGGGCGGCTAAAAGATAAGTGCTTGGTAATTTTAAAGGAAAGTCATTGAGACTGTTTACCATAGGGGGGTGACTTGTTATTTCCAGATTTGGAAGTGTAGGCCCCCAATAGCTTAGTTCTGAGAGTCCCTTGGGATTGAAACCTGGTGCTTTTGGTGTGCCTGGGTTTGGCTTGAGTGGATCTGGAAGGAGCTGGAAAGGACCAGTTCTTAGTAGGCCAGTGCCTACTAAATCTTGGAGGTTGTACTTGTAAGAAATCTTTTACAGTTTGCATAGATTTAGCTTTATCTTCCATCTTTTTTAGAACTTCTTCAGCCTTATTGCCAAACAGGCGTTCCTGATTTAAAGGAGCATCCAACAATTTTGCTTTAACATGATCAGGCAAAGATTGCTCCTTAAGCCAAGCATGCCTTCTAAGCACAGACCCAGTAACAGCAGCCCTGCAAGAGGCCTCTAAAGAATCAAAACCACATTGCAAAGTATGTTTTCCAACTTGTTCAGCAGAATGCAATACATCCTGTAAATCTTTATTTTCCACACAGTCAGAAATCAACATCATTTTCTGTTTGAGCAGTCCCACAATATGCTGTTGATATTTTAGCATATGAAATTGGCAGTTTAAAGCCCTGATTGTCAAGGTTGCAGAAGTATATACCTTTTTACACCATCTATCCAGCGCCCTGGAATCTCTATCAGAAGGGGTAGGATTTTTAGCAGTAGAAGCCTTAATGCCCTTGGGTGCCTGAAAAATTGTTTCTGGATCTGCAACAGGATTTTTAAAAAGGAACTTGTGAGACTCAGGAATCCTGTAGTATCTGTCAGGTTTACTGGGAGCTGGAGGCAGGGAATCAGGGGCCATACTGGATTCTGAAAACACATCAAAAAACAATGTCTAGTACAGGAGGTATAGCCAAAGGCCTATGCTGAGGTAGAAGAAGGAAATCCCTAAGCCTCTTTTTAGATTCAGAAAATTCCTGACTTTCCCAAAGGAAATGCTCCCTTAAGGTATGTAAAGTTTCCCCAAAAGAAAAGTCCTCGGGGGGGGTGGAGCAGAGGGAATGGAATCCTCTGCATCAGAATCCTCATAAGTAGCTATGGACAGATCTAGGTCATTGGAAGAATTAGAAGAAACAGAGTCCTGATCAGAAAAATCATACTCATGCTCAGTCTTAGGCCTCTTAGAAGGGGGGGGGGGTTGACTACCCCTGATTAGAGTAATAAGATCTTCAGCCATTTTGATCATTTGTTTTTTAGGCATGGGACATGAACATGTGGCCTGGGCATTGGTTTTTTAGACATAGATCGAGATTTAGGCCTTAGAATAGAAGGTGGAGTCGGTTTAATATGCAAGTCTGTAGGCCTGAATACACCCTCAGAAGCTGGTGCCTGCACAGAGGCTCCAGACCCATCCAAGGTAGGGACATCCTCGGGTTCTATAGGTGAAGCATCTTTTGGCATACCAGACTCCGAATGGGTCTCAGTAGAGGCCTGCGAGTCAGAAGTAGCGGGTATCAGGGGCTGCGAAAGCGCCTCACTGAGTACCGGCGAACTGGCGACTGCCTTTGGAGAAGTGTCGTCAGCAGTTTTGGACCTCGATGGCCTGTCTCTGCCTTTTTCTTTGCATTTTTTCAGAATTCCAGTAGTCAGATGGCTAACTGACGTCATTTCTGGATAATTAAACTGAGAACCAAAATATTTAGAGGCAAAAACCTACCAACGATGAATAGTGCGCTGATTAAATAAAGCACAAAACTGACTGCAAGGTACGTCGTGGTCGGGGCCTAGGCAAGGAATACAGTACAAATGAAAATCTTTATGAGATATTTGCTTTCCACAAGTAATGCAATTATTAACTTTTACTGACATCAGTAAGGAGCAAGAAAAAGTGGTGTGGGTTTCAATGCTATTTCAATGAATGTGAGTTTCAAGAGCAGAGAAGTTTTAATGCCAAGTCTATTTTCATTGTGAGACAGTATTTCTTTGTTTAGCAGATGTCTGTTAGTGTTTGTGCATTGTTGTGCTGCAAAATGTAAAAATAAAATCAAATAATCATTGTAGAAGTAAAGAAGTATGCACACATTAGTGTTTATGGTAAATGGGGCAAAATCGCCAGGTAATGGGACATTGTAATGGCTGCAGGGGGACTCTCTGGTGCCATATTTTGGTTGTCTGTTCTTCAGTTTGCATTTGAAATTTGGTATCCCATAATTCCATTGTAGTGGGTGGGGCTACGTAATTATGTATGCAAATTATATGTTAATCAGCGTACAGATTTGTACCTATTTTTCATGGGCCTTATCCAAATTTTTGATGTTTCCAGGTTGAGAAGTATGAGTCCATTACTTCCAGAGTCAATATGTAAAGCCAAGGGGAGGTATATGAGGTGTTGAAGCCCTGCACACTTGGGAATGTGAAACTTGTCCTTTCCACCTTTTAGGTCAGTTTGTAATTCACAGATTTTTCACTGTAAGATATTCTTTAAAATAAAGTGCTGTAATGTGGACTGTGATAAACTATATAAAATGAAACTGAGGCAGATAGTCACTTGTAGGATGGAAATGCAAATACTTCATTAAATTCTTCATTAAAAATAACATGAAGGTTAACAAACAAACAGACATTTCACTAAAACTGCTGTGAAATCAACTGCAAACAGATGCACTTTGGCAAAGATGTAAATAGGTCAAGAATCTCTATTAGAACTATTTCATTTTGGGGCTATAGGAAAACAGTATGCAGAAGCACAGAATGTAACTAATAAATGGAATACAAAGTCAATGGCTGTAATTCTATACAAATGTGCAAAAATAAATTAAACAAAGTGATCTCAAACAAAAGATTTACTCTGCCTATACTACTGTGCATAGCATATAAATGGCATGTTAATCTCTTTAGATTAAGTATGTACAATTGGCATGAGTAGCACCACAGTCATAAACTTGTCACACAATGGCCTGGCACTAGTCTCAATATGCTATGCATGATGGGGTTGAATCCTACCACTGTCAATCAGTGTACCATCCAGATATGTCAAAGACAAGGACTGTGGTCCTGCGATCTGCTCCACTTACCCAGATATGTCCGATGGCTACCAGAGAGATGGCCTCTCCAGTCAAATTGCTGGTATTTGATAGGAAAAATAAGAAAATACATATAACTGTGATTCAGTAATGAATTCACCCAGTGCAACCTAGCCTCTACAGCAAAAAGACAATATGCACAGCTTTACTTGGTATGGGCTTTTGGTCTAGAATGCCAGGTCCCTATCTTACCACTGTCTCTGTGAACCACTATGTCTTTCAGTGCTCTTACCCATGGTAACTGCTTTGCAAACAAATTGTTTTCACACATGCACACAATTCCCAGGGAAAGCAGTTAGAAGCTTACAAATGTCCACAGCTTTCTTCCTGGTGTGGTCATGCTGCCACCACTCTGCATATTGCCAGAGATCGCATGTACATAAACACACACACACACACACACACACACACACACACACACACACACACACACACACACACACACACACACACACACACACACACCAACCAGTTACCTGACACTCCTGATGTAGCCAAATATAAATTATAAAATTAGTATCTTTTGCATGTAGTATGCTGAATTTATATGGTTAACCTGAAAATGGCTATTCCAACTTTTCCAAACTACTGTGCACAATACCCCCTTTCTAGGACATTAAATAATAATAATAATAATACATAAATAATGAATTGCAGGCTAAAGATCTTTAGAAATGAATGAATAAAACTTAAACAATATGGAAAACAGTGGCCATACAAACTAAATATGAAGAGGTCAAAACAGTCACACTGAGAATATGTCAGTTATACATACATAGGTACATATATACATACATATAGAATACTTAAAGCATCTGATGTACAGTTAAATAGGTATTTTAGCTGTCCATAACTGCAAAAATATGTGGTCCTACCTGTTGTAGGTTAGTACATGTCAGAATTCAAAAACACAGTCCTTTATAAATGTATTTACCATCTCCTGTACAAAGACAAGAAAAGACAAGGCTGTTTCACTAAGTATATATATATATATATATATATATATATATATATATATATATATATATATATATATATATATACATACATATATATATATATATATATATATCCATATATATATATACACACACACACACACACACACCACACACACACACACACACACACACACACACACACACACACACACACACACACACACACACACACACATATGGATATTATATATTGATGTACTTCCCCTCCAAAAAAAACAGGCATAATTGTATCAGATTGTATTACTTTCTTTCCCACCCAGAGGAACAATTGGCTACCTACCAGTAAACAGGAACTCTTTACTTATAGATCATATGACCTTAGGAAATGCAAGGTAACTGAGTTAGAAGAGCACTTATGCCATGCTAATACTAACCCTCATGCTGAACCCCTTCTCAAGAAAGGTAAAGCAGGTGTGTTGCAGAGTAATTTTATGACTCCCTTTGTTCAACTTGCAGACATTTTTTCTGGAGGTTGGATACAGGCGGGGTACTAAATATATCTTTCCAGCACATTTTATTTATGTGCTGGTAGAAATTTAAATGTCTAGTTCTCGTATTAATGGGCCTATTTCTCTTGCAGAGATACAGGTAGTCGAGGGGGATAGGATCTCTACATGGATCACAGGGCATAGATCATTCCACTAACAGTATATACGAAGATGAGTAAATGAATCCCAGGTAGCTGTGAGATTTTAAGCTGACAATCATCTTGGTTAAGAATTGCCAGAGCTGTAGCTGGCTCATCTAGTGCCTTGGACCAGTCTCCAATCTGCTGGCACCCCACCTCCTCAGCTCTTTATTTGAGGGAAAAAAAGAGGCTCAATCCCTTAAATTGGTGCTGATCCATACTCCCTTCCAACCACCTTAGCTCTTAGATGGAAGGGCAAAAAATGAAAAATAAATGCCTACCATCTCACCATGTATGGATATACTTTTAAGTTACTTAGTTTATTAATAATGCCAGCATAAGGTAGAGTGTTGAATACTTTGGACAGATACAAATAAGCTGTGTGGACAGAATGATCACTGGCTATATCTTATGTGACTTTCTCAAAGATGTTAATCAAATTAAGCAGGCAGGATCTTCTTTTTGACAAAGACAAAATGATGTGGGTCTAGCTTGGTAAAGGTTTTATATAACAGTTTATGAGATCCGATACAATGTGTTTCATGACTTTGCAAATCAAACTTCTTAGAATAATGGCTTTGAATATTCCCGATTCATGGTAGGGCTGTATACTTTTGAACTTCCTTGACAAAGCCAAAAATGAGGGGGATAGGCAAAGGCCTAAAATCAGGGATGATTTTTAAATATTACTATAATTCCATTAAAAAGTTAATAGAGCAACAGGTTTTACATCAATGTGCATATTACAAAAAATAATAAGAATGAAACTCTAACTTCTGACATTATTTACAGTGATTTACCAGAGAATCAAAAATGTTATGAGGGAGAGGGCAAAAATATATATAAAAAAAATTATGGACACTTAAGAGGTATATAGGTATGTAGGGCCACCCTTCTGTAAAGTCATCACCACAGTAGTTTGCCATATTTTAGGGCTTAAGTTCAGGTTAAACAATTTAAGGAGGGGTTGAAAAGGGCATGGTTATCCATCTTTCTTAGGCATCTAGATAAATTGTCAGACAAAGTGGAAATAGTATTTTTGGCCTTAGAAATCACCTTCTGTATGTACACCTTCATGATATTAAGAGATGCAAGGGATTCAGAAATTTGTGGAGTTAAAATAGTTGTTTCACAGGTAAAGTCTGCACTAAATTTGTCTGCTAGTACACGTGCAATGTGTACTTGGTTCAAGTGGGTGATGCTACTATGGATAAGTTCAGAACAGTGCTGGGTGTATTTCTTAGTTTCTTAATGTAACTAAAGAAGATCTTATAATTATCCATGGCTTCAGAAGCTAATTTATGTTCATGATCTGACTTACTAATCCTAATAATAACTTTTAGTTCCTTACTATTCTTAAAGTTTGTGATGCAACCTTTAATATGAGGAATTTTGGATCTGTTGTATGATTTAAAAAGATTTTCTCCTCTTATATGGTCTATTTAAGCTGATGGATCACAAGGGTGGTTTGTTCTTAAACTTCCCATTATATTGGTCTGCTTGTGGTTATCTTTTGGCCTGCTTGTGGTGAGGAAGCTTCCCCAGACCCTTTTCAGTGTGCACACCTGCAACACACTTGGTCTACCTGCATCATCATAGCTCGGGTTCCCCCCAGCAACTGCAACATTGCCAGATAAAACCACTGCTACTGCCGGTTTCTCCCTACAGTTATTGCAAGCCAAGAATAACACTTTTTAATAAGGATACCTACCAGACAAGTCTGCATAGGTGACTGGATATTTACAGTTCTTGTTATTAGCAGATGTGGTCCTTAGTTATTGTGACTGGTTATTTACATTTCCTTCTACAGCACATTTGTTATTTTTTAAACATTGTTTTGGCCGGCATGCACACCTGAAAGGACTCCCCCCACCCAGACAACTATAGCTTTATCTATTGCCACTGGGTGGCATAACTTAACAATATACTTGCTGTATCTTGTCCCAAATAGATCTGCCTCCACACTGAATACTTGTAAAGTAAGGCAAGTACCATTTACTTGGTGTATTTTGTCCCCAAGATAGATTTACCTTCTTTTGTATTACTTGCACACCAAGGCCATACAGTAGTGTTTCTGCAACTAACTGCTTACACTCCTAATTTCCTGCTTCTACCTCTTCCTTGCTTACACTTACATTACAGCTCCAAGGCTTCCACTTCTTATGCTGATTGCTTTTCTTTGCAGTCTTCTGTGGGGGAGCAGGCCAGATCTCTACCTGCTTTTTCTGGTTTTACCTTCCCCCATTTTGTATCTCCCTCCTCTAACTCCCTCCACCCCCATGCACATTAACTAGTCTATATTAGAGGGTCTCCTTGAGTGTCACCATTTAGAAAGTTATCTTTTGGCCTGCTTGTGGTGAGGAAGCTTCCCCAGACCTTTTTCAGTGTGCACACCTAGCAAGTAAGTGCCTGCAAGTGTTTAAGCTCTTTTCAAATGTTTGTGGTGCACCTGGTTTAACAGGCATATTTATGTTTTCCAACTGAAGTACTTAGCTAACTTTATGTAGTCTAGGCATATAACTGACGTAGTTCATAGTTCATAGTTCATAGCTTAGTACTAAGCTAACTGCTCTTGCGAGCCATTTTAAGCCTAGCCAATTATCCCTTGTGAGACTCAAACCCTGCACCTTATACTTGCAAGGCAAACACATTAACCATTAGGCCACCCTCCCAACCCCTTTTGCTTTTACTGCAGAAACTGTTTACTGTTACATATGCTGTTATGCTCACAATAGTCTAAGGGACTAACTGAAGCTGTGACAGCTTTTACTACATAAACTGTTTGCTTTTAAATATGCTGCTATGCTTACAAGGAATTTGGCTGGAGACTTGTGTTATGTGATGCTCCTTAATTGGTTTTGACTGTTTTGTCAAGGGACTAACTGAAATAATGACTGTTTTTACTACATACACTGTTTGCTGTTAAATATGTTGTTATGCTTACAAAGGATTTTAGTTGGAGACTTGTGTAATGTAATGTTCCTTAACTGGTTTTGACTGTCTTGTGAACTTGCCTACAGTATCCTTTCCCTAGTTACTTGTAGAAGCTGCAACTGCACATATTCCATTTACCAAAGCAGTGTTCAGAGTTGACTGAGACAGAAATTCTTGTTCACTGTTGGCAGCTGGCAAGAAATGTTGGCCTCTATTGATCTGTTTTAGTCTGTATTACTTAATATTACACCCTGCATAAGCATGTGTTCTATGCTATCCTCAAATGTGTTCTAAGCAATTATTGCCTACTGCACTGTTATTTTGAGAAAAGTTGACTACATAGGTATAAGTAAATTAGACTATTATAATACAGCCAAAAAGATACATTTGTTGTAAACAGAAACAAGTGAAAAGATACATTTGGTGTACAAAGAAAAGGAACAAGTAAGCCCAGGGATATAATTGGAGTTAGTGTTAGCCCCGCTGCGCTTGGGCTCACTCCGCTCTCCTTCCTACCCCCTATTTCCACCCGCCCCCACTAGTGCTACATTTCAACTAAACTTAGCCACTCCCTTCATGCTAACCACCAATAACTGAATCTGCCCCACCTCTGTACCCATTTTCTTCTCTTCCACTATTCCACATCCTGTAAAGCACAGTCTTCCATCTAACTACCTTACAATCACAAACACCTCTCATCATCCACCACACCCACCCCATCCCAAGCAGATCTCTCACTCATGACCAAACCCAACCAAACCATGCCCAAACTACCCAAATCCACATACATACACTTCTTACTATTGCTCCTAAGTGTATTCACCCTCCCACTGCTAACTTCTATCACCAACTACCAAAAACAACTTAATTTTATCCACATACCAAGAAAAACTACTTCCACTAAGATTATTACAACACACCCTTTTACTCAACTTGTCCCATATCACTACCAAACCTTCTTTATTCACTGCTATGCACATAGATTACAGCAATCACACTACCAGTCCAAAACAACTATAAAGAACTTTAAGACCCTAAACAAACTACTCAAACTCTATTTTTACCTCAGAACCCAACTATTATTGCCTTATGTAAGAGTAATGTTGAGAAATATAATGGAATTTCTTCAAATTATAGATGAAGTTCAATGTAAGAGGCAGTGGTTATTATGTACACTTCATATTAAATCACTGATACATCAATTCCTCATTGAGGCTTTGGAATTTTGGTTAAATAAGGTGGAACTTTATCCACTAGGTTTTAACACCTTTTAAAGTTTAATGGTAGAGCAAGTTTTATCAAAGAATTTGTTCTACTACAAGACCACTTGTTATGTGCAACTTAGTGGGATTGCTACTAAGGCATCTTTTATCCCTATTTATTCAGATTTGTTCCTGGGGTTTCTGTTTCTTAATTTCTCCAAATCTTTTGGGTTTCTAATACCAAGATGGGAATGTACACATTCCTAAGTCAAAGTATGATTAAAGTTCATGAAATTAGTATTGTTTCAATCTTTGATGTTAGCCAGAAGTGCTCTTCACAAGCACCCGCAATGTGCCCAGTAATGACTCCTTCTGCAGTTCGTAGGGAGTTACATGTATTGGTAACATATCTAAATACAATTTTAGATTCTTTTTTATAAGACCTGTTGCTCCTGCTACTATTTGAACTGTCTGGGTATCCTGGGTATCCTTCTTCCATGTTGACCTAGTTTCTGCCTGTAAATCCTGGTATTTTATGGCTTTGGGTCTCTCTGTACATAACACACTGTAGTCACTGGGTGTAGCAATTTCAATTATCAGTGCTACTTTTGTCTTCTTTTCACAGACTACTATATCTGGTTTTCTCACATCTGTGCCTTCTGTGAAGGTTGGGTTCTGGGCTGGCAACTCAGCACCATAAAAACACAATCAATCTGCAGACTGGTGATCTGCTGTGGTGACCCCTAACCGAGAAAAGCGAAAAGACATTGCTTTGTTGTTTTATAAATTGTTGGTAATGGGTGATCCCATGTGATATAAACATCATCCTTTTCTATATTGCTTTGTGGCTTATGTTTCCAGTCTTTTCAACTACGTCAATATTATAATGTTTGCACAATCCCCAGTGCAACAATCTTGCCACATTATTATGCCTCTCAGTGTACATACCTTCTGCCGTTAGCATATCACACCCAGCAACAAGATGTGTGACTATTTCCAATTCTGTTTTACAAAGCCTGCATTTTTCTGTTTCTCCCACATGTTCAGTGCACTTTGTAAACCAAGATGTACATAGTCCACTATCTTGGGAAGCCAATATTAACCTTTCGTATTTTGGTATAAATTCACCTCTCCTTAACCATTTCTGTGTTTGATCCTGATCAACACGAGGTTAGTCCAAGAGTTGTTTACACTTGAAACTATATTTATGCATTTTCCACATGTCTTGCCTTCTCATCTGAACCTTAACCTTATATTCTTTCTTTTGTTTTTTGGCACATTCAGTTGCTGCCTGATTTTTATCTACTTCTGGTCTGATTTCCATTCCCACTTGACACCAATATGCTTCTGCTAAACTAAGCAGGGAAGTCATCTTAGACTTACTCTCCTCATGTTTTAAAACTTTCACAACATTTGGGTCTTGTGAGGTCAGCAGATATGTGTTCAGTCCCACGATTGCAGATCTATAGATGTACTCAATTTCAAGGAGGACCATACCTCCTTCAGGACGGGGGACATATATCATCGTGACATACACTGCTTGTTATAAATCATTTGATGAGCATGAAGCATCTGTCTTCTTTACTTGTCCAACCGATCCAACATCTTTTGAGTCCAATCAATTAGTCCAAAACTGTAAGTTAGGACAGGAAGAGCAAATTAGTTTGTAGCTTGGACTTTGTTCCAAGATGTCAATGCTGTTTTCAGTATTAATTTTAGTCTTCTAAAATATACCTTATTAAGTTTTCTTCACATTTGTTCACGCTTTACTGTCGATCCTTCCTCATTTCCCAAATATTTATACACTCCTTCTTGTCCAAGTTCTTTTATTTTACATTCCTGTCCCAGACTGATGTTTTCTTGGTGCTGCATCTTTTCTGCTTTAAAGGTCACTTTTGCACATTTATCAAGACCAAATGACATTATTATATCATCTGAAAAAGTTTTGACTACTTGCAGATGTGCCTTCAGTTCCTCATCTGATGAACTATACAGTTTTAAATCATTGACAAAATGAAGATGAAAAGTCTTTGCACTTAGTTGTTTTCTGGGAACCAAATTGTAGCCATGACCTAATCTGCAAAGCAGACAGCTTAATGGGTTCAGGGCAAGATACAAGAGCAGCAATGACAAACAGTCAACCTGGAATATCCCCCCTATGAATTTTTTCACCTTAGGGTATATCTTCTACATTTTTAAGTGCTTCTTTATTCATGAATGTGGGATACTGCCAAATGCTTTTCTGTAGATTAGCCATGCCATACTTAGATTCTTTCCCCTTTTTACAGTTTTCCATTATGACTTTAACAACAAATGATCCATTGCTCCATATGACTTTCTTTTGTTACCTGTTCTGTTGCCATGATTGAGTTTTCTTCTAAATGACTATAAACTCTGTCAACATCAGTTCCAGTGTATAGTTTATACATTATCGGAAAGCAAGTTATTGGTCTATAGTGTTTAGGATAGCTTGCAGGTTCACTCTTAAGTAGGAGTATTGTTTTTTTCCTGTTGTTAAGCAAGGTGATTTATTTTCAGTGTGTGCATATAAATAGTTCTTACTCACAGCTAAATCTTCATGTAAAAATGTTAATACTTTTAACCAGACGTTAGGGCTTGGGCTTTTCCAGTTAGATGATTTTCTTAACTTTGTTTCATCTCTCTGGCCATTACTTTGTCCCATTTCATATCCTGTACAGTGCCTTCTGTGTGGAGTCTGCATGTCCTCCCTGTGGTCGAGTAGCATTCGAAAGACATGCATGAATGGATGTGCCTTCATTGATGGTTGGGCATCAAGCTGGCACCTCGGCATCGTAAAAATCTACTGCCAGTCATTAGTGGATAGGAGTTCCGCTGTGACGACCCCTAACCGAGAAAAGCCAAAAGAAAAACAACAAAAAATTCTTTCTTTTACTTCTTTCCATTTAGTATCTTTGTTATGTTCCATGGGATCTTGATAGATATTACTTCTTCTTTTGGTGGTGTTTCAATTCCTTTTGCCTTGCTTACCAAATTCTCTATAAAACTCTTCTGAGTCATCAATAAATTGTTTATTTTGTATTTTCCTTTATATTTATCTGTATGTCTTCTACATTTTTCTGCCTGTGCTGATATTTTTAGTTTATTATTTGCAATAGTACACAATAGATTTTGATCTGTTCTGATACTGAGCATTGCTTTTATCATGTCTATCTTCCTGAGTATTTTTGACTGATCTGTTCCCTCTTCTATATTCTTCTAACAGTGACACCTCCTATCTTAACTGCATTACAGTTTTCTCTATTCAATACTTCCATGATGGCATTTGATTTCTCCCCTTCCTTTCTCTTACTGCCCTGTGTTTTTGTGGTAGAACTTTATTTGTTATTAATTTAGCTGTACAGTAATATATCCTATTTACTTCTGTTATATTGTATGGATCTCTATGAACAGTCCTAATCACTGTGTTCATTTGTTTTATCAAACTTCTAACATTTTGGGTTTTATTGACTTCCTGTAATCTATTTCTTTCATTGATCTTGTCTGTCCATCTCTATTAAATCAAGAAACTCTTCTCTTAGATCATCTTATTCTAAATAGAGGGCAACATTTTTGTTCGCCATTTCTGCGGGCATTCCACAGAAAGTTCTAGACCATCTTTCTGTGCTATATTCTCTTCACTTTCATCCTGTGTCATTCATTGCCCTTTCATATGGGAACTCACTGGCCTATCACTCAACAGCATTGACTGCATCAGAGTTGCCACAGTTTCTTATTCCTTCCCTTGCTGTCCAACTGCAACTGAACTTTTGTACTAGTCTCCTATGGAAGGCTCCAGAGTATCTTCATATGGCAACTGATCAGATGTTTCCTGTTCCACTAGTTTCTGCTCAACTTGGGAATGCATTGCTCTGTCCTACTGTGATGTTAAAAGACTTGGATTTTCTACACTAAATCCTTCATTTTACAGGCAATCCCTAACTTCAGTTTCTATTTCTTTTATTTCTCCATTACTAATCCTCTTTTCTACTTTTCCTCTTTGTTTTCTTATTTTTATATTGTAAATGCATATCCAGATGAATTTGCCTGCATTAGTCTTCAAATATCTTTGGTGCTGCTCTTTTTGTGTTGATTAGTTTTGCTTTCTTCTATACATATATATTGCACCATATTAAATATATTTTTCTTTCCTGTGTCCATATTTCTTCTTCAGACGTCTCCTGCTCCTCCTGTTTCTCCTACTTTGGGGGACTTGTCATTCCATCATGCTGTGATATAACATATGTTAGACTTTCTACACTAAATCCTCTACTTCTCAGGTATTTCATAACTTCATCTTCTGTTTTTTTAACTTCTTTTTTTACAAATCTTCTGTTTGTGTTGCCTCTTTGTAATCTTATTTTTGTCTTATGAAATTTTCCCTATCTGGATGCCTTTGCCTGTTATTTCCCTTTGAATATCTTTGGGGGTGCATTTTTGTATTGATTAATTTGGCTTTCTCCTTTGCATAAATATGCATCATATCATCTCTCTCTCTCTTTCTTTCCCATGTCCATATTTCTTTTTTATACCGTTCAAAAATATCTACATTTTGTATTTTATATTTTTTGCACTTCCTGACTTGCTTCTTTTTCCAAAAAGTCCAAGGTTTCTTGATTTATATAATGTTTTTCATAAATCTGTTGTATTAATGAACACACATTTTTATTTGAAGCTTCTGACAGTTTTTCTTGTGCAAGTATTTTTCTTTCATCTAATTTCTCTTTAAATCTTTTTGTATATCTTCTATCTGGAAATTATGGGCTTCTTGCATAATAGCAACAAGACATAATTTCTTTCTTATTCTCAATAGTCCACTCTGTCACCTTTATAGATCTTTTTTTATCATGTTTCTATGTCTTGAGGATTCTACACTGTCATTATTTCCAGTCCAGGCACCAGTGCACCTACCAGAATTGGGCATTTTTTTATCCTGAGTCTTGTGCACCCAGCTATATTTTTTATTTTGAACCTACTTGTGTTCATGATATATGCTATATAAAAAAGACAATCTATATATCAGTATCGTGTTGAAGTGATTTGTGAAAAGTAGGGTCCACCTTATGAAGGTGCTCACTAAGACTTGAGGATGAATTCACTTTCAGTAATACTACTCCTCTTTGCTTGCTGATTTATCATCTCTCTTTGTAGAATACTTTGTATATAGTATAATGCATAACCTCTACCTCCCCTCCTTAGATATATAATGAAGATTTCTTGATGATTGCTGGTTAATATTGATCCCTGGCATAAAGCAATTGTTGGAATTTGTTGAATATCTGAATCAAAATAAATGAGGTGTAGAGTTTAGTGTTCAGTTCATCTGGCAAAGTATCTCTTTCTTTGATGTGAACATTGAGAAGAATCAAGACAGCGCCTTAAAAGCTGAGATTTTTCATAAACCTTTCAGTAAACAAAATGGTTTTCATGGCTAGAAGTTGCCATCCAGATTTTGTTATTAAAAATATCCTCAAGTCCCACTAATCTGTTTTAATCATAAACATTTTTAAATAGAGGATATCAGATAAAAGATATTAACTTGGTGGAATGACAGGTGTCAAAAATGAATAGAAGTGATTTAAAAAGGCACAAAATGATGCGGAAGAACAAAATATACTGAAGTTAGCTTTTTTTTTTTTGGTTACCACTTATGGTAGTAATATTCATAAATTTAAGGGTATTATTCATAGCAAATGGAATATTTTAAAATCAGAACAAGAAATTAGCGAATTATTACCAGATAAATTTAATTTTGTTTTTAGAAGGACTAAAGCTGTTGGGACAGTATTTGGGTGCTTATAGAAAACCTTGTTTTGTAGTAAATAAACCATTGACTTTGGACGGGGAAGTTATTAAAGGATACAGATCATGTGAATGCAGATGATGTGGTTGTTGTTCCTTTTGTAATTTTGTAATGAATAGTAACAAACTTTTCTCTGTAAATACTCCTCATATTTATATGATAAAATCTTTTGTATTCATGGTGATCCATTAAAGGCAGCTTCGACGAACAAAAATAAACCAAAATCAGTTCACCGAAATCACCTTCAGCAATCATTGTAACAATTTCACCTCACACATCCCCCATTATTACAAACATCAAGATTGTACAAGAGTGGAGAAAAGGGCCATCTCCACTTTTTTCAAAGGCATTTTTTGTGAACTAGCTTCAGTTTCTTTGCGTTCACTGAAATTGCCTTCAACAGTTTGAAATGCTCCCAGTCTTTTACAGTATGTAGTACTATGGGTATTTATTTATTTATTGGCATTTGATTGCTAGGATAGTCCACTGGGACATAACAGCCCATTTTCAGTCGAGGCCTGGGGAGAAAAGCTCCAAGTACATGTTACAATCTTGAACAATTAAATAAATTATACGGGCAAGTAGACTTCAGAGTTTCCATAGATACAGTTAAAAAATACAGGCAAGTAAACTTCAGAGTTTCCCTACATATACTGTTAAAAAATACAAATGTTGTTGTGTCCTTTGGCTTATCAGGGGTCGCCACAGTGGAACTCCGGTCTGCTAATGTTTGGTAGTGGATTTTTATGTGCCGAGTTACCAGCCCTGATGCCCAACCTTCAACGAAGGCATGCCCATTCATGCATGCCTTCACACAGAAGATGCTCTAGCTGAGAATCGAACGGGACAATGTCTTGCTGTGAGGCGACAATGCTACCGCAGCTGTTAAAAAATACAAATGTACATATAAAAATTTACAATGTTGAACAGAGCAGTTGTATAAAAAAATCATTTTGGGTAATTAACATGATCGCTTTTGTAAATGGATAAAACAATAGATAGGAGGTAGGAGTAGAGTTAGCAGGGTGGGTATGGAATAAGAAGGGGGTCAGGACTTATTTAATAATTTGCTCATGTAAGGCTTTTTATGTGGGAAAAAACACTAACTTATTTCAACATCATACGTCAGAACATTTCAGTGACATCTGGTGTAGAGGGGAAAGTGACACTTCATTCATACATAACTGCAACATGAAAATGCCAGCTATATGTTTTTGGAATAGATAGAGATTCTATCAAGATGATGGGAATGGAAGAATGTTCTCTTAAATAAAGAGAAAACATGGATTGTTAATTTGGGTGCACTGTTTAAGCCTGATAAAAATAAATAATGGTGAAAAAATTAGAATTGTGAACAATATTTTTTTGTTAATTATAATGACACCTTTAAGAAATATTTGTTACTGAATTTGGCACCATTGTTTAAGTATTTAAATGTGTGAGTAATTTGCAAGTTGTCATGTTACTGATGAAGATACCTTATGTAACAAAACCAGTCTAATGTTTTTGGTCTCTGCCTTTAATAAATATAGATTGGTCATTATTGTACAGTGTTTCTGTGGTGTCAACATTGTTTTTCATTATGTAGATGTTTTTTGTTGTGCACACATTTTTTTGGGTGGATTGGTGTGTTGTGTTTGTATTTTTAAATGTTCACAACATCACCCACAGAGAATGGATCTCAAAGTCCAATCCACAGATAATAGATCTCATAGCACATCCACAGAAAATGGATCTAACAACATTGCTCACATCATAAAATGGGTATCTGATGTATTGCCTGTCAATCAAGAAATAAAAAAAAGCTACTAGAACCTTTCTCCACAAGACAGTTAATGTTTTACTTATGTTTGACTTAGGTTCAGAATGATACCTAAGGGCACAGTAATGTAATGTTTCCTTTGCATACTTATGCATCTTGGTTTCCTGCACTTTCACCATGTACCTTATCTTATTATTAGTTTTTTAGGCAGCTAGTAAAAATATTTAAATATCTGCCTTTGTAGAGAAATGCTCAGGCCTGTACTGCAGGCTACTTTAACGAATACGATTCATATCCCCTGAGTGGATCTAGGAAGCCACATAGTCAAATTATTCTCTTTTTATTGTTGTATTTTTTTGTACACATTGTTGATTGTTTATTCTTTTGTAAAATTACTATGTACTATTGTGGAGATTTTTCTCCCCGGGCCTCCGCTGAAAAAGTGCTGTAGCTCAGTTGGACTTTCCCGGTTAACAAATGTCAAATAAAATAAATAAAATAAATAAAATAAAATAAATTCAGCACTGTGAAATGTGAAGCACCAGGTCATGTGACTGCTGTAACTGTCCATTAGTAAGCTGGTAATACAGCAATAGCACATCAGTCTGCAAATATCAGTTTGTGCTAAATCTGCTATCAAAGAATTGCAGCTTTAGGGCAAAGCTAACTTGAGCCCTACTGTTTGATGGTGACTGTATAAGAAAGCTTCCCCTGGTGAGCAAAGTACTGTACTGTTTGAACTTGCATGTAATTAACAAAAACATGAATTCAAAAATCCTACAATTAGATTTTTAAGTTGCAGATGGTGCATATAGTTACATTAATTTGGGTTGTTAAGCTTTTTCTTATGGTATCTACTTTCCCCCAATCAGTTGTTAACATACATTATTGTTAATTCCTGAAGAATCTCATTATATGTTTGTCAATTCATATAAAAATCAATAAATTATAATTTGAGACATACCCATTAGAACTACAAACTTATGAAGGACAGCTACATCCTAAACAAATTTGCTTCTCCTAGCATTTACTTCTCTCCACAACATGATTTTTCACACTGCGATATGTAAGTTATACTTCTTAGCCTCTTAGGGTCAGAATCAAGGACACAGAATATTGCTAGAATGACAGGATTTGCATTAGCATGCATTTTCTTAAGGATATGAAGATTGAAACTCAAATTTCTGCTATTATTTAATGACTGCAATCACCACTAATTTTCCAGAAAGCTACAAACTTTATGAGGAAAGAACAAAAATATGAGGCAAAATATACACATTCTGTGTAATTCTAGATAACCGAGAAGTGTGATATAAGTAAAGTATAACATAGAGGTTTCTGATGAGTTGTCCATCCATAATCAACATATATGTTGTTGTTTTTTTTAACATTTGTTTTCTAGATAACTACTTTGGTCCACAATCTCTTTTCAAGTTTGATCTGTGCTGAATGGCATACAATGACAGTGAATATAAAGGACATACTCAGTAACATGAAACATATTTAGGTATGGTAAAGCCGCAGCAAGAGCTGCGTACGCCAGTAAAGGAAGAAAAGTGTAACAATATTTACACCATATATATAAATTCTCAAAATACATGTGCAGAAGCAGGTTACATATGTCAGTAAAGAGAAGTAAAATTAAGTATTATTTACACCAAACATCAGAATTTACATAACACCATGACAGAGGAAATGATTGGAGTAATAGTTAAGGACGTGTATGCATTTACAGACTGGTTTGGCAGTTGAATTGATGGGGGTAATTATGCCAATGTATTGAAAGCAAGCAGTTGTAATAGGATGGGAAACTAAGCATGGTTAGTATTACACTTTGAAATATGAGGGCATTTACACTATGTACAGATATTATTAGTCTCAGAGAGTGTGTCAGAAAGTTTGTTTGTGTCTTTCGGCTTTTCCCGGTTAGGGGGCGCCACAGTGGAACTCCGGTCCGCTAATGATTGGCAGTAGATTTTTACGTACTGGCTTGCCGGGCCTAACGCACAACCTTCAATGAAGGAATGCCCATTCACGCATGTCGCTACACAGAAGATGCTCTAACTGAGAATCGAACGGGCAACGTCTAACTGTGAGGCAACAACGCTACTGCAGCACCACCACCGCAGTTGTCAGAAAGTATTGGTGTTAAATATAGAACTGCACATCAGTTAAGGTTAGATTAGAAATACTATTTCTGAGCATCATGAGAAAAGTCTCTTAATCCTTTGCTATCAAAGCCGTGACTTTTGTTATACCTACTTTGTTTTTGGAGGAATTTTTGAAAGTTGTATAGCTAGGCAGAGTTATACTTATCTTGGGGGAGTTTATTCCAAAGGAGCAGCTAGTCTGGGAAAAGATCAGTCAGCAAATGAAGTATATAAGGAAGGTGCATCAATATGTTATCTGTGTTCCTCAGGGAGTACCAGCAGTGTCTGAATTGCAGAAAGTTCTGGACATGGGGTAATAATGTTCATTAATGAGTCTGTAAGGGAGGGAATTGAGATGGGAAGAGGTCCTCACATCTACTGGGAGCCACTTTGATTTATTAATGGCTAGGCAGTGCTATTCATAGTAGGGACTGAGGTGAATGAACCTGAGAACTTGATTTTTGTTTGGAGTATGCAGAAATTTTGAGTAAAATATAATGCAGTTGTGAAAAGGGAATATTTCAGACAAGGTAAAATGACATTGATAGCAATGGCTTTTCTTGCACCTTTACTACAGAGATGAGATATTTTATATGCTACCTTTAGTTGAGTCAGGATTTAGCAGAATGTAGTTGTGTATACAGTAGAACAGATAAGGACTAGTCAAGTATTATTTCTGGGTATTTATGTTGTGTCACAACTTGGACTAGGTTCTGATTTTGGCATACTCTGATAAGAGGTTGGGAGGTGGAGAGAGTTGTGCTAACCTTGATCAGCATGACAATGTTTTGTTAAATGGTGTTGATGGATATTTTGTTGTGGTGTAAGTTCCAGAGGAGATTTAAAGACATTTTAGAGTGTGGAATTAATATGGTTTTGGGATTTAACAGCTCAGACCATGATTATGTTATTGGCACAGAAGTGGAATTAAGAAGGGATATTTCAAACGGAAGTTTATTATTAAACAGAGAAAGGATTAGTAATCCCACCAACAGGGAAAGTATCTTAGATCAGGTGCTTATCAATAGCCACCCAAGCTTGTACATAGCTGGGACTCTTCCCGATGACCTAAGTGATCATTCACTAACTTGTATTATTAAGCATAAGGCAGAAACCCACCACAAGAGTACGTATAAAACAATCAGAAATAATAAAAACTTCAAGCCTACCAACTTCCTAAACGAACTTAAATCAGCCAACTGGTCAATCCTAAAAAAATCTACCACTAGATGAAGCCGTAACTTTCTTTAACAATAAATTTCTGAGCATCCTTGACTCCCATACTCCTGCACATACTATAAAGACTAAATGTAATACTGCTCCAGGGCTCACAAAGGAAATTAAGATAAAAATCAAAATTAGAAATATAGCCCGGACCAAATGGCAAACAACTAAAGCCCCCCCTCGACCAAGTGAGATATTGTCAACTTAGAAATGATACAAAAAAACTCATTTTGCTAGAAAAAATAAAACTACCCTCAGAACCTCCAATTTAAACAGCAAAGCAATCCCCAAAGGTTTTGGGTAGGTATTAACCGACTTCTTCATCCAGGACAATGTACTACCCCAACCCCATCAGACTACACCCATAAATCCCCAGAGACTGTTGCCATTGCCTTTAATAACTTTTTCACTGAAACTATTCAGTCCTTAGCTAACCAACTTACTACTACCCATTCTAACTCTATCACTAGCACACCCACTTCCCATCCCCCATTAACTTCCAACCTGTCTCTACACTTTTATCCAATCCCTTATCAAAAAACTAAAACCAACCACCCTTTCTGCTGACCTCCTTCCTGCACAGTACCTACAAAAAGCTGCCAATGCCATAGCATTCCCCATCTCTATCCTAATCAATAGAACACTAACTGATGGAACTATCCCCTAAATCTGGAAAATATCCCATGTTATCCCACTCCACAAAGGTGGAAGTTCAACAGAACTGTCCAACTACAGACCCATTGCCATTCTCTCACCACTAGCCAAATGAATCAAGAAGTGCGTTCATAAACAGCTTATGGACTATCTCATTCAGAACGGTCTGCTTGCCAACTCTCAGCATGGCTTTAGGCCACATCACAGCACCACCTCCACCCTCCTTTATTTTACAAATACCATATTCCAAAATAGGAACAACAACAGGCTGTCTTCAGCCCTACTTCTAGACCTGTCGAAGGCCTTTGATATGGTCAATCACAAATTGCTCATCCATTCCCTAAAATCCATCTCCCTAGATAACCTTGCTGTTCAGTGGTTCCTATCCTATCTGAATGACAGACAACAGGCTGTATTATGGCAGGGCAAGCTGTCCACCCTGCTACCTCTCACCCTTGGTGTCCCTCATGGCTTTATTCTAGGTCCTCACCCTTGGTGTCCCTCAGGGCTCTATTCTAGGTCCTCACCCTTGGTGTCCCTCAGGGCTCTATTCTAGGTCCTCACCCTCTGTGTCCCTCAGGGCTCTATTCTAGGTCCTCACCCTTGGTGTCCCTCAGGGCTCTTTTCTAGGTCCTCACCCTCGGTGTCCCTCAGGGCTCTATTCTAGGTCCTCACCCTCTGTGTTCCTCAGGGCTCTATTCTAGGTCCTCACCCTTGGTGTCCCTCAGGGCTCTATTCTAGGCCCTCACCCTCAGTGTCCCTCAGGGCTCTATTCTAGGTCCTCACCCTTGGTGTCCCTCAGGGCTCTATTCTAGGCCCTCACCCTTGGTGTCCGTCAGGGCTCTATTCTAGGTCCTCACCCTCGGTGTCCCTCAGGGCTCTATTCTAGGTCCTCACCCTTGGTGTCCCTCAGGGCTCTATTCTAGGTCCTCACCCTCGGTGTCCCTCAGGGCTCTATTCTAGGTCCTCACCCTCTGTGTTCCTCAGGGCTCTATTCTAGGTCCTCACCCTTGGTGTCCCTCAGGGCTCTATTCTAGGCCCTCACCCTCAGTGTCCCTCAGGGCTCTATTCTAGGTCCTCACCCTTGGTGTCCCTCAGGGCTCTATTCTACGCCCTCACCCTTGGTGTCCCTCAGGGCTCTATTCTAGGCCCTCACCCTTGGTGTCCCTCAGGGCTGTATTCTAGGCCCTCACCCTTGGTGTCCCTCAGGGCTGTATTCTAGGCCCTCACCCTTGGTGTCCCCTCAGGGCTCTATTCTAGGTCCTCACCCTTGGTGTCCCTCCGGGCTCTATTCTAGGTCCTCACCCTTGGTGTCCCTCAGGGCTCTATTCTAGGTCCTCACCCTTGGTGTCCCTCAGGGCTCTATTCTAGGTCCCCTACTTTTTTCTATCTTCATCAACAGTCTTCATGCTGCCATCCCTGATGTAACCTGCATTCAATATGCAGACGATTCTACCCTGATCTGTATGGCCTCCTCCCCTTTAGACCTGCAAACCTTAAAACACATTTAACACAGTTGAAAATTGTCTCTCTAATCACCGTCTGTTGTTAAATCCCAAGAAAACTAAACTGCTCCTCTTTACCCCCACCAGTAGATCCACCCCATTTTCCTTCTCCATAACATCCAACAACTGTACCACTCCACTATCTCTCCAGATGACCATACTAAGCGTTTAGGAGTAATAGTGGGCAATAATCTCAAATTTGATCTGCATATGAATAAAACTATAAAAACCATTAATAAGAAGCTTGTCTCATTATATAGAAGCAAACCTTTTCTAACTCCATTAGCTCAGACTGCAGTCACCCGCTCACACCTGCTCTCTATCCTTCTATATGTCCCCCCCATACCCTCCAATTTGAGCAAAACTGAACGTAGTGAGCTCTCTCACTGTTACAGCCATATTGTCAGATTTGCCAAAGGCTCAATGTATAGGACACATCACTGTCAAAACCTCAGTCTTCTCGGGTGGCTACAACTGCCTAGCCTACTTCTGTTCAATCAGCTGATAGCACACAAAATTCTGTACCACCCTGAAAATACTCCGGCATTCAAAAATATCATAAAGCCATACAGTAATTCAAGGCAACTATGATCATCCAGTAAATTGTTGGTCCAAACCCACAAAGCCATAAACTCAGCCGGCGACTCTCTGTTTGCCAACATTGTCGGCAAAACTTGGAATTCACTTCCATCTAACCTTACCCTCAAACCTTAAAGCTTTAAGTCTCTTCAAAAAAGGCCTCAAACAGTATTTTAAAGAGCACTGGCTTTGTCCCTGTACTAACCCTGATTAATCACTACTTATTCAATGCCTTATCTAAATTAATATTTTATGCATCTCTTGCTCATAATGGCTTGCTGCAACCTGTTGTTTATGTATAATATTACACACTGTGTATATTGTGAGTGCCTACTAGAGGGCTTTGTAAATATGTTTGACTCATATCTGTAATGTTTTATCTGTGTTATCTGGAGCTTTTCTCCCCGGGACTCAGCTGAAAAGTGACATATATCCAGTTGGACTATCCCAACCAACAAATGTAAAATAAATAAAATAGGAGGTGGCCAAGTAAGGAACTCCTGTGTGGGTGAAAGGGGTACATGGGTGATGTCTTGCAAATGAAATATAAAAAGTTCTGTTGAGCATTTACTTTCTGAACCATGAACAAACTTCACTGGAGAAATCACATCTTTTGAAAGTTACAAGGAAAGTGCTATGATCTATGCATTCAAAAGCCTGTTTTATGTCTATAAAAAAGAAATTATGTACTCACCATAATGTTCCATGTTTGTTGTCCATCTCGCCATTCATTCTTCCTTGGATGGGTTCGGAGCTGATCCTCGGCTCCGACTCGGCCAAATACACAGCTGGAAGTCTCAAATTTGGCTCATGGCAGATAGGTATCCCATGATGCAGTGGTGCAACTCTCCAGATCTTGTTTGCTGCTAACTTACTAAAGAGTAATATAACTATAAATATATATATATACATATATATATATATATATATATATATATATATATATATATATATATATATATATATATATGTTGTTGTGTCGTTGTTGTTGTTGTGTCTTTCAGCTTATCCCAGTTAGGGGTCGCCACAGCGGAACTCCGATCTGCTAATGTTTGGTAGTGGATTTTTATGTGCTGAATTACCAGCCCTGATGCACAACCTTCAATGAAGGCACGCCCATTCACGCATGCCTCCACACAGAAGACGTTCTAGCTGAGAATCGAATGGGACAACGTCTTGCTGTGAGGCGACAATGCTACAGCAGCACCACTACTATATATATATATATATATATATATATATATATATATATATATATATATATATATATATATATATATATATATATATATATATATATATGTGTGTGTATATATATATATATATATATATGTAAGTTCCCACCTCAAGGAGAAACAAACTGAGTCACGGAGCTCCTGTAAGGAGGAAAGATAACCACCAGGTCCTCTAGGAGTCCTCGGATGGGGAAGGAGGGAGGGATCATAAGAATAAACGGTGAGATGGACAACAAACATGGAACGTTATGGTGAGTACATAACTTCTTTAAGTTATGTTGTCCTATCTCACCTTCATTCTTACTTGGATGGGACAATGTCCCTAGCACTTTTTTTCCGAGTGGCTCACGAGAGTACATCTTTGACTACAGTGGAACCAAAAGAGGCCTTGTCCCTGGAAGCCAAATCCACTTTGTAATGAATGATAAATGTATGAAGACTGGCCCAAGTAGCTGCAGCACAAATACTATCCATAGACATTCTGGCCTGAAAAGAATACAATGTAGCTAATGCTCTAGTTGAATGACCCTAATTTTGGATGGCAGTTCTCTGTTATTGGAGGTATAGATAAAGGTGATACAATTTGAGAGCCAATTAGAAAGTGTAACTTTAGAAACTGGCATACACTTTTTTGCCTCAGAGAAGGAGATGAACAATTGGTCAGATTTCCTGAAATCGTTAGTTCTCTGCAAACAGAATCTGAGCTGTCTGTGCAAATCCAGCTGGTGGAGTCTATACTCTGCATTGTTGCTATGGTTGGGGAAGAACACCAAGAGCTCAATGGATTGATTGATATTGGCTTGAGAGCAAACCTTAGGCACAAAGGAGGGATTGGTTCATAACGATACCCTGTCCTTGTGAAAGATCAGATATGGAGGTCTAATTGACAGCACTTGCAACTCTGAGACCCTTCTAGCAGATGTTATTGCTACTAGAAAAATGTTCTTCCAGGAATGTAATTGAGGTCACAAGATGAAGAAGGTTCGAATGGTGGCAATGTAAGTCAAGATAGAACAAAATTTAGAAAAGTACAAAAGAGGTGATGCTTGTAAACTGTACTTCCAAAAAATAATCCAAATGCATAAAAAATAAAGGAAGCAACAGACCACGGCTGTAGAGAATGCAAAATAGTTTAATCCACAACGAACATAGAATGGTGAGCACTTTCGTGGGCCAAGCCACTTCATCAGACTGGGGAAGGATGAAGTGCACCTGGCGTATGTGTTAGCAGGTCTAGAACTGGCTCCAGAACCCAAGGCTTCTCCTGAAGATGAGGCCAAAGGAAGGGAAACCAAATCTGTTGAGGCCAATGTGGGGCAATGAGAATCATCCTGCTTCCCAGGGATTTTGATTTCTGAATAATTCTGGGTATGAGGGGAAATGGAGGAAAGGCATAAAGAAGTCCCGAGGGCCAGTTGTGAGAACTGTGTCTTTCGGTGTCTCCCCTAGTGGGGGAATTAGGGCAAAGTAGCTGCTGCACTTGGCATTCATGGGATTATTGAAAAGATCACAGCAAGGCTGATCCCATTTCCGGAAGATCTCTTCCGCTATGCTCTGGTTTAGAGACCACTCATGAGGCATTAATATTGCCCTGCTGAGCTTGTTGGTTATCACATTGGATTTCCCTGGGATGTGCATTGCTACTAGAAAGCGCTGCGAGGAAATTTCCCATTGCCAAATTCTCAGGACCTTGAGACAAAGGGATACGATTTGATTCCTCCTTGTTTGTTTATGTACCAAACCACCGACATATTTTCTGACGGTATAGCAATTGTCCCTAGTGGAAGAGATTCGTGAAGTGCTTGCAATGCCAGAAGCACCACTCTAATCTCTAGAACAATGGTGGCAATGTAAGTCAAGATAGAACAAAATTTAGAAAAGTACAAAAGAGGTGATGCTTGTAAACTGTACTTCCAAAAAATAATCCAAATGCATAAAAAATAAAGGAAGCAACAGACCATGGCTGTAGAGAATGCAAAATAGTTTAATCCACAATGAACATAGAATGGTGAGCACTTTTGTGGGCCAAGCCACTTCATCAGACTGGGGAAGGATGAAGTGCACCTGGCGTATGTGTTAGCAGGTCTAGAACTGGGTCCAGAACCCAAGGCTTCTGTTGAAGATGAGGCCAAAGGAAGGGAAACCAAATCTGTTGAGGCCAATGTGGGGCAATGAGAATCATCCTGCTTCCCAGGGATTTTGATTTCTGAATAATTCTGGGTATGAGGGGAAATGGAGGAAAGGCATAAAGAAGTCTCAAGGGCCAGTTGTGAGAACTGTGTCTTTCGGTGTCTCCCCTAGTGGGGGAATTAGGGCAAAGTAGCTGCTGCACTTGGCATTCATGGGAGTATTGAAAAGATCACAGCAAGGCTGATCCCATTTCCGGAAGATCTCTTCCGCTATGCTCTGGTTTAGAGACCACTCATGAGGCATTAATATTGCCCTGCTGAGCTTGTTGGTTATCACATTGGATTTCCCTGGGATGTGCATTGCTACTAGAAAGCGCTGCGAGGAAATTTCCCATTGCCAAATTCTCAGGACCTTGAGACAAAGGGATACGATTTGATTCCTCCTTGTTTGTTTATGTACCAAACCACCGACATATTTTCTGACGGTATAGCAATTGTCCCTAGTGGAAGAGATTCGTGAAGTGCTTGCAATGCCAGAAGCACCACTCTAATCTCTAGAACACTGATATGCAAGTGAGCCTCATATTCCTGCCATATACCTTGGACCGTCCTTCCCAGATAATGCCCCCCACCCTAGCTGGGAAGCCACTGTGGTCACTGTATAGCCACAGGTTGTCGTGGAATAAAGGGTCTCCCATTGATCACATGGTTGGACTGGATCCACCACTGTAGGTCCTTTTTGCATTACTCCATAAATCTTATCAGGTGGGACATCGGAATTTCTTGAAGTGACCATTGGGAGAACAGGAGCCATTGAAGGATTCTCATGTGCATTCTGGTGAGAGGAACTAGTGTTATGGTCGAAGCCATTGTCCCTAGGAGTTTCAGAACTACTTTTGCTTTGACCTTGTCCTTGGGAAGAAGGTGAAGTATTTGCTGCATGAGGGCTGAAATTCTGTCGACCGGAAGACATGCCATCATGGAAAAAGTGTCTAGGTCTGTGCCTATGAAGGTAATATGTTGACAGGGCAACAAGGCAGATTTTTGTAAGTTGACTGTTATGCCTAACTGAGTACAAATTTTCAAAGTTACATCCCTGGCTTCCTGGAGTAGATGCTTGGTGGTGGCAGTTAGGAGCCAGGAGTCGGATACGGGAACATAAGGAATTCCAAACATCTCAAGTGAACCGTGACTACTGCCATGCATTTGGTGAACATCTGGGGGCTGTAGTGAGACCAAAGGGCAGAGCTCGAAACTGATAATGACTGGCTCCCACCCAGAAGCGTAAGTGACTTCTCGATGCTTTGTCCATTTTTATGTGGTAGTACACATCTTGGAGGTCTATTGAGCACATCCAATCGTCTTTCCCTAAGAAGGGAAGTATTGACTGCAGAGTCACCATTCGGAACTTTGACTTTCTGACAGATTTGTTTAACTTGCTGAGATCCAATATTGGTGTTCAGTCCCGTGTTCTTTTTGGCACCAAAAAGAATCTTGAGTAAGGTCCGAATCCTGTTTGGTCTGTGGGGACTTCTTGGTTGACTCTTTTGTCCAGCAACTTTCTGATCTCTATAGTTGCTTGCTCCCTTAGATTAGATGGAACATCCAGGATTGTTCTGATTTGTGGGACAGGGTGGTAAAAGGGAATGGAATATTCTCTGGATATTATGCTTTGTACCCACTTGTCTCTTTGTACTGTGGTGGTGGTGCTGCAGTAGCATTGTCGCCTCACAGTAAGACGTTGTCCTGTTCGATTCTCAGCTAGACCATCTTCTGTGTGGAGACATGCGTGAATGGGCATACCTTCATTGAAGGTTGTGCATCAGAGCTGGCAACTCGGCACATAAAAAATATACTGCCTATCATTAGCGGACCGGATTTTCGCTGTGGCGACCCCTAACCGGGAAAAGCCGAAAGACACAACAACCCACTTGTCTCTTTGTGATACTTTGCCAGGCTTCTGGGTACAAAGGCAAACATCCCCCAACTGCCTCCAGAGTAGAGCAGGTGGGTCTCCTTTCAAGAGCACTAATAGCAACGTCCGAGAAAGGAATCACAGTCATCCTGGTTTTTGCGGACCCCCATGCCTCTAGGACAACGTCTACCATTGTTAGCTCCCCCTCTGCCCCTAGGGAAGGATTCACCTCATGCATCTTGCAAAGCTCCTTGGGATCTTTTGAACCACATTTTCCCACTCTTCTGACCTTTAGGGTAAGGTCTTGAAGGTACGGAAAAATGTACCCCAATGGCAGAGAGAGTTTTCCCTTCCTGCTCGCATCTGGTCAGTCTGTCTTTTACTTTGGGTCCAAAGAGTGAGGAACCATCAAAGGGGGCATTAGTAAAGGTAGAGTTAAAGGGCTCCACAAAATTGCACAAGGGCATCCAAGAGTGTCTCCTCAAGGAAACTCCTGAACCCGCCACCCTACTCGCTCCATCCGCTGCATAAGATATCAGTCTCATGGAGGAGTTGACGAGCGAATTTAATGTGGATAGCTGGGAGGAGACTCTCTCATTCACCCCTGCTGCTAATGAACCTTGTTGAGTATCTCCTAGCTCTTTCAGGAGATTTCTTTGTAGCCTTATAAAGTGAGTGAGGTAGTTCAGTGATCGGATAGTAAAAGTCGTTGACAAAAAGACACACTTCCCGTATCTGCCCATCGTTTGAGAATCTTTGTTCGGAGGATGAACAGATGAGGATGTCTCAGAAAGTTCCTTCTTGGTGGCTGCTGCCACCACCATAGCATCTACAGGTATTCCCTTTGTGAGAAAATCTTTTCCAGTAGGGGCTGACAAAAACTTGTTTGGCCTCCAAGGGACTGGCTCCATAATTTCAGGTGACTCCCAAACCTTTCGACTGACCAAGTTCATAAGTTCATCTAAAAACGGAGACACCCAGGGGGCTGAAGGTTGAGATCCAAAGGCCATCAGGTACACTGACTCCTCATCTGAATGGGTGATGGTTTTCCAGCTGCCTCTCTGTTTTAGGATCTCCAGGATATCTGCAAATGAGATATCATCAAAGGATGACCGTGGGGACCCTTCTGATTCCTTGAGGTCAGTATCTGAGGTGACGGACACATCAGGGCAGTCTATATGCTTTCTCTTGCAAGCTCTCTTCTGAGGGGGCTTATCAGAAGGGTATTCTGGGGTGGCCTCAGAAGGGAGGGGTTCACCCAATGGGGGATCCTAAGGCTCTGGATCTCCACAGTCCTGTGGATGGGGTGGTGCAGAGACAGTAGCCAGTGCCTTGGGGGGATGAATGCCAGTATCACTATGTAGAGCTGTAGAGGGGACAGCACACTCCTCATCAGCTTGAAAGCAGATCCCACCAGTTCTGAGGATGTCCCTGGATCTGAAGAGATGGAGGACATTCCTGGCTCCAGGGAGATCAGATCCAAGGCTGATGTGGGAACTGAGCTCACCAAATCCTATGCACCAAGGGGTAGACTCGGAACCAAAGAAGTTCAGGCCTGAGCATCCCCCTAGGTCCGGCCAGAGAACTCCAGCTCCTAGACACTCCAGACAGTGCCAAGAGAGAGTCAGAGCAGATGTCAGTTCTGTAATCCTGAAGGGGATCCCAGAACTGATGGTGCTACAGTAGGTGGTACCAGGCACTTCAGCTCTGATGGTCCAGCTTGGCTCGGAGGAGGAGCAACAGTGGATGTAAGAGTCTTGGGAGGCTCCGAGTCCTGATGGGTCAGAATTGAGAACAATTTTGCTTGCGCTGGCAACTTAAGAAGTCTGCGCACCACCCGCTCCACATCTTCATCAGATAGGCTCCTAGTGGACCGGAGGATACAGAAAGAGAACGAGATCTCTCCAAACTGGGAGATCTCGAAGTAGGGGAGACCAGTGGAATGCCAATGGACTGGCTCCAAGACACAGCATCTTGCAGATCCGAAGACCTTGGAGCCGAAGAACCAGGCTTGTCAATAAACATAACCTCCGTAGGTTCCGAGGAATGTAGAGCCAAGGAGGCAGATGGTTTTGAAAGTTTTGACAATTTTTCTGGTGGCTTATCCTGAGCCAAAAAGACAGGTGATGGTCTTTTGGGTGGTTTGTTCTTCTTTGAAGAAGAAGAGGACAAAGAAGAAGAAGCACTCTGCACAGCTTCCTCAAAGGATGGCTTTAAGAATCCCTTTAGAATCAATTTGTTTCTCCTCTCCTGTAACATGCCTGCACTAAAGGGGTGGCAGAAAGTGCAATCCTCCTGTAAATGTAAGCAGTATACGCAAATGACATGACCGTCTGTAATTGACATTTTCTGTGTACATTTTTGACATTTTTTAATCCCTGAAGGCTTATGCTCTCTCTCCCTAGAGTCTTTAGACATAATAGGAGAAAGTTCCCACAGGGATTACAAGGGCAACTAAGAATACTGATATACAACACACTCTAAGCTAATAAACACTGCACATCTAAGGATAAGATAAAATAACAGACGAACTTGTTCTGAAAAAAAGACAATCACTAGAACGTCTACCTTAAATGGACCTAGTAAGAAAGAAGAGCACACACGCAAACACTATTACCAGCCGTCTAACTAAAATGGGTGATTAGCTCTCTAATTTAAATGAGCTAACAACTAACTAATTAACTAACTAATTGTAAGAGTATGCTAAACAACACACCACTACAATAAACTATGGGATGCAATAAGGCCTACAAAAACGATGGCCAAACAACAGCAACCAACAACAGAAAGAGATAAATTGAGCTACACGCTAAATCTAAGTATTTAATGTCACAAAAACACTATAAAGGTATGAATCCTAAAAAGTTTAAGCTAACTAAGTGAAAGAAGACAAAACTTAGCCATGACCAAGAAGAGCACATCAAACCTCCTAAAGCAGCAAACGAGATCTGGAGAGTTGCACCACTGCATCATGGGATACTTATTTGCCATGAGCCAAGTTTGAGACTTCCAGCTATGTATTCGGCCGAGTTGGATCCGAGGATCTGCTCCGAACCCATCCAAGTAAGATTGAAGGTAAGATAGGACAACATAACATCATTATACTAGTCAATTTACCTGTTTCCATGTACATGTCTATATTAAGGTAAAGTAAAGCAGTGAATCTGCTCTGTTTGGGCCTGAACATGTGCTGCTTTTCTGAAAGGATATCATATTGGCAAAAATATTCAATAATCTGATTGTAAACAAACTTTTCAAATACTTTTTGGCTAATGAGTCAAGGGTAGCAACAGATTCATTTTCTTTAGCAGTTCTTCGACTAGATACTTCAGGGAGAGACATGACTGTGGCAATGTGACTAAATTAGGTGGGGTTTTGTTTCTGCGTGACAGATTGCAAATATGGTAAGGGTTTTGTCAAGAAACTGTTTGTCACGTTTGAGAAGGTAACGTGGGCAATGTAGCAGTTAATTGATATAGTTTCTGAAATTAAGCACGTATTTAACTTGTTTTTTAATTATTGCTTTGAAGTGAAAACATGGGTAGTTAAGTTAGGAAAATAATTGTTCACTGGATTATGTGAGATAGGAAAGGTACAAGAAAAGGGAGTGTTGGGTTCTTGGGGGGGGTCATTGGATTAGGACATTTGATAGGACTGATTTGCTTTGCATGTGCTATCATTTGTTACGTTTTTTATTGTATTTCAGCATTTTTGTGTGGCCTTACTGAGAGTATATTGGCAATATTTGGACCACTTTAATAGCTGTGATCCTTGTATTTTTCCTAAGTTATTTATATTGGTTGCCTTTATCTCTGTTGTTAGGATCTGTTTTCCACTGTACACAGGCATGATCCATGATTTTTATGAGCTGGGTAATCTGTGGAATTAGCCAAAGGACTTTCTGTAATCTAACTCATTACAGCCTAGTGACTCTCCAGGTATTTCTATAGTTGCATCCTACTGACACCTCTAATATAGCCTGTTCATATTTGTATTAATAATTCTAAAACTATGCTTTACAGAAGCAATTCAAAGATGTCATCTTAAACCTATCATGATGGGCAACCGAACTGATATCTGACCTCTATCTAGTGCTGCTAAAGAGACATCAGTTGCTGTTCATATACGGTTGATTTATATCATTATAACTTTCATATTTTTCCAAATATCTCAACAACCAGGTAATACAGAACTGCATAATTTTATATGAAAGCTTAAGATGGACAAACAAAATCCTGCTGGCAGTGTGTAGCCTGAGTGGTTACTGAGATACTGTAAATTGTTTTCAAATATTACATAATTAATATTTTCTGTGCCTATTAAGACATAAAATCTAATTTAACACCTACAATCTAATGAAAACTATCACTGTAAAGAATTATTTGTGCTAAACAGTTTGCCATTTACATTTCTGTAGTAATCCATATGGCTCCAGAGAGGTAAACATTTGTGAGGACATGTGAGGACATAACTTCATTTTGTTAAAAAGCTCAGGATGCGGTAATTGGAAGTTAGAGTACAGACCTCCAGAGCTTCACTGACGTGAATGAGTTAATTCATTTTGGTTTTACTGTATATTGTACATTTTGGATGAGAATTAGCACATTAAGAAATAGTATCGGAATTCTATTAGGGCAAGTAGTGAACAGAGTGGTGCTCAGTCAATGTGGCTGTGTTCACTGTAATAGTTATGAAGGTTATATATTTGGGGATTGTCTGTGGGATTTTTTAGTCCAATTTGAGATTATTGGGTTATGATTACTGATGTTTGGATGTGTTGAGGAGCTTTTTCACTAAATTCTGTGACCATTGTGTCAAGCATGGTCAATTTGTTGGATTGAGAATTTAGTCAGGTACCAGTTGTTACTGAATGAGTCAAATCTCTTGATAGTGTGATTGATGTTAAAGTTTCTGGGGGTTCCAGCAAAGTTTAAACTCAAGTCTCCCTTTCTGACAGTTTTTTATGTTTCATATGCCATTGCATTTAATCCAAAATAATTTCTATGCAATTTATGGAGGATGGGGATAGACTTCAAACTGCATTGATGAATATTTTGATGTAATTGGATATCATTAATTGGACTGATGTCCAGTTAAGATGAGTGCCCTTAATGGAATTATGGACATCAATAAGGCAGTTATCAAGGATGATGAGTTCTAACCAGTGTCAAGACACCACTATTTTTAAGGTTTGAAAAAAAAATACTGTAGATTTTTTTTTTTAATTTTTGTAATTAAGTGAGTTATCCAGGTGATGTCTTTTAGCCAGGATTCTGTAATAGCTAGCATCGAGGATTTGTAATGTGCATCCAGGATATAAGCAGGGTCCACTTATTACTTAATCTAGAAATACTTATATCGGCGAGTGTAAGATGAAAAGGGCCAGAGTTCATTTGTATGTCTGCAGATAACAGAATTAAAAGTCATATTATTGTTTAAGTATCAGTGTTATGTGTGAATATGGCAGTGTTAGAAGAGTGTCTGGGCATCAATGGAATAAGTAACATGAATAATTTGGAAATGTGTGTATAAATGAATCTGGTATGATTTAGACACTAGATAGGGGTGGTATGCGGTGATGTTACTCGGATGTAGCTTTAAGATTGCTAAAAGGAGATAAACAGGGTGAAGTAACAGTTTATAGACGTAAAGGTATGTAATGAATAATAACACATGTGTTTTTGTGTAACCTTGTGCATTAAAATGTATGTTTATTGGAAAGTGTACTGTGCCAGTGTGTTTGCATAGGAGAACAAAATGTAAGAAGTAGTCAGTAGTAATGAACTGCAGACTTTGTGGAGTGACAGTCCCAATCCTGTGGTATAGGACAGGGGGAGAGAGGTTGATGTTGCAATGGGATAGAGTTTAGGAAACAAATATTTAACAATGTTGAGGGTGGTTGGGTGGGAGTGCAAGAAGAGCAAACAGGCCAATTAGACATGGATGTCAAGAAATTCACCTACAGAGTAGAGACAAATGCAAGAGTGACAGGAAGAGGTCTCCTGATGCACTGGTGACCCTGCAATACTATGCTACTTATGGACCTGTAAGCACATGTGTCTCTGTTTGCTAACAAGTAGACACCTGCTTAGAATTTCTTCAGTTTAACCTGAAAATAATATATATCAGGGGAAAAGTTTGCTTATTTCTGCCTTCTGGAAGAATGACTGAGCTACTTATAGGATGTAGGCCAGACTCATAAAGGGTAACACAAAGTGTTCACTATGTGTACACTTAATGTAACCTTTCTGAGTGAACAGACAGCACAAGCATTGTGGTAGGGATGTTCTTGATGTTCTTCAATTCAGAAAGTGCACACTTAGTGATTCAGAAAGTGCACACTTTGTAATTCAGAAAGTGTAGTGCACACTTTGTGATTCAGAAAGTGTACACTTAGTGGTACCCTTTATAAATCCTGCCTTATATTTATACTTAGTTTCTCCTACAGTAACTGCACATACCTCTTAACTATCTAGATTTTTGCAGAATGTCCAAATTGTTGCTCATAATTTTTGGCCTATTCCTAATAAAAGTTATGGATTTCTGGCAAATCTTTTGAGGATTGAAGCTACTAAATAATGACAAACATTTGAGTTTCAGATTTCATATCATTCAGAAAATGCATGCTAGCACAATACCTTTTATTCTATAGCAACTTTCTAAGTTTATAAGAGCAGCATTTAAAATCTGTCCTTATTTTTCTGGCCTTTGCACCCCCATTATGTTTGGCTTTGTCCAGATTTCTTGTGCTAAGAGGTTGAGAGGTACATAAGTGCAGTATTTTGTGTTATGCATAAACTATGCTGTGAGCAACTGAAATAAGCCTGCAACCAGTAAGGGAGTTAAATGACACTGAAACAAATTGCCTTTCTGCAATTGCTTGATTTAGCATTTCTTATGTTCACTTATATTTGGAGTGCAGGTCCTCTACTTTATTTTGGTTATTGTAGCTTTACTGAAAGTTAATATTGTATTTAAAACTTCAAGACTGTGGTTGCATTATTCTCCAGTCTTGGGCTAAGAGGTCTCTAAGATATCACATTAGGCGTAGATGGAAACATTGCATATCTTCATAATTCTTAGTAAAAAACTAGCAAGGTCGCGAGCATCGTGCATTATATATGGACAGTGTTACTGTCCCCACCATGACATTTCACACTACTCCCCTTAATAAAGTGTAGCTCACTCAGTTATGAAAATCTGAATGTAAATGTGAAAATAATAAGTGAAAAAAGGTTAATATCTCAACTCCATTTTATCTTATGATAGCAATCATAGTGTCAGTTTGTTTCTTACCCCTTACATTTCATATGCTACCTATTATTAACTGGTAAGTCAATCATTTAAGGCATCCATCCTCCCAAAATGTTATGATACCATAACAGGCTATAGATGTTAAAAATAAATGTACATAAAGAATGTTATAGGTATGCATTAATTAAGGTTTATTTAAGAACAAACATTACATAAATTAAAATTAATTATGTTGCACTGTTTTTTTATGTGTCTTTGCCTCTGTATCTGCCAACCATCAAGCTTCCATCTCTCAGCATCTCTCAGTCTTTAGTCCATTTATTCCCATCTATTGGGTATCCTCAGCATGGTGGTGAGAACTCCTTGGAGTGACCATCAGAAAAGCAATGAAGGAGGTGATCTGTGTCCTTGATAACATTCTAAAAATGAGGATATTTCTATGAGGTCTCTAACCACACCCCAGCTGGCTGATAGGAAACTCTGTATTACCACCTAGCATCATATACTCTTTGCATGTGACTGTATATGCTTCTACCAGCACAATATTGAAGACTATCATCACTGGTTTGGGATCAGCAAGTCCACATCCCCTGGTTCTGGACATTTCAGTGTCATGCAAGTCTTCAGCTGCATGCCAGCATTAGCTCCGCATTCCCACCATCCCCTGCATGGGTGTTTCAGTGTCTAAACATGTAGTCATCTAGGTCTAAGTCAGGGCTTTATCCCCTGTATGTCACATAGCTGAGCATACACTATACCAGTGCAGGATAGCCTCATGGAATATACAATGTGAAGTTGTCCTATCTCTCCTTCCTTCTTACTGATAGATTCGGAACTGATCCTTGGTTCTGACTCAGCCATTTACTAAAGCTCGAGGACTTCAGCTAGCTCGTGGCTCACTCTCTATCCCATGATGCTGTAGGGCATTCCCCAGATCTCGTTTGCCACTGAAACGGTTTGAGCGTCTGATTCTAGCTCTGGGTAAGTGAAAATATTTTTTTCTTCTTCAATTTTAGCTTAATTGTTGCTCTTGTTCACATATTTGGTATAATTTTAATAGTTTGACATTATCATCCTGTGGTTTAGGCTTATGTGTGTGGTGAACCCATTTTTGGTTAGAGGGTTCTTCCTTTAGAATTAAGGTAGTGTGGTAAATTTCTAAGTGATTGCTTTGTTTACTGTGGATTTATACCTCTTTTACCTCTTTGTGTTTTTCTTGAAAGAGCTATTTAGCCCATTTAAATTAGAGGGCTAGTTTCTTCCTGTGTGTGTTTGTGTGTTTGTGTGCGTGTGTGCGTTTGTGCGTGTGTGTGTGTGTTTTCTGTTTTAGACTTGGCTAAATTAAAAAAAAATGTCAAAGCAGCCTAAAGAATCCAAAATTTCAGGGTTTAAAAGGTGCCCCAAGTGCTCACAGAAGATGTCCATTATGGGCAGTCACACTGAGTGTGTCTATTGTTTGGGTGCTCTGCATTTACAACAATCTTGCTCAATATGTTATTCTTTCAGTTCCAGAGTCTTTCATGAATGAACGAATAAGTTAATTCTTAAGGACCTTCTTAAGTCTTCTTTTTTTTGAAGCTCTAGAAAAGGGCCAAAGCCCTTCAAAAGTATCAATGTTTCTTTCACAAAAATCAGACAAAGGCTAGAAAAGACCATCACCTGCATCCTCTGATGGCTCAGAGCTGTCCCAAAAAGTTCCAAAGGTATCGGAGCCTGCTGAACTTGTCAGACCCTCCACCTCAGCTCCATCTGTATTGAAACCAATGGTGCTACAAGTCAGGAGCCACTCACCAGTCTTGGAGCCAGTTTCTCCTGTGCTTAGGTCACCAGTTCTCAAGTCTGTGGCATCTCCAGCTCCATCCTCTCATTCTTCCAGTAGTCTACCAGACTATGATATGGAATGTCTGGTGCAGAAACTATTGAGGACACAGGCACTGGCTAAAATTTTGTCAGAACTGAGCCAATCAGCTTCAGAGCTGACCAGACCAATCCCTTCAGCTTCATTTCCTCCTCCGACTGAAATTGTGGTCTCGGAGCCAGAATATGTGGAGCCAATAGAGAAACACCCATCAGAGCTGAGACCTACATTGGCATCTTCGGCTCTGACTGCTCTGATTACCCCAGTGCCATCTGAGGAGTCTAGGAGCCAACACTCTCCAGTTGGATCCCAGAGAGACAGTCAGACCGAAGTTTTATCGGTTCCGACCTTGCCTCTCGCAGCCTTGGCTCAGGTGAGCTCGGCTCCTACCTTGGCCTCGGAGCCTTCTCCTGTGGATCTGGGGGTATTTGTTGGCTCCTCAGAGGCGGAGGTTTTCTCAGATCATGGGAGGGGGGCTTTTGTGGCCATGAGGAGAGCCTTGTCCCCACAGGCATCCTCTGTGTGGGATCTGACTATTCCTAACCCTAAGGCACCGGTATCTGTTTCTGCATAACACATCCCACAGCATAGAGATCTGAAGACTCAGGAAGCCCCACAGGATGAACCACTCTCCTCAGGAACCTCTCCAGAAGCCCCATCTGAAGAGGCACCCTGAAAGAGACAATGTAAGAGGAAATATTTAAACTCCCCAGAGGAGTCAATCACATCAGACATGGACCTCGATGAATTGGAAGGGTCCCCATGGTTGCCCTCTGAAGATGTCTCCTTTGCAGACATCTTAGAAGTCCTTAAACAGAGAGGCAGCTGGAAGTCCATTACCCCTTCTGACTAAGATTCCGTTTACCTGAAAGCTTTTGGGTCTCGACCTTCTGCCACTTGGGTGTTTTTGCCTTTTGATGAGCTAATGGAACAAGTTTCTCGAAAGGAGTGGGAGTCTCCGGACACAGTGGAACCTGTCCCTAGGAGATTAAACAAATTTATAACATCCCCAAAAGACAAAAATTTTTTAACCATAGGTGTTTCCGTAGATGCTATGGTGGTGGCGGCAGCCGCCAAGAAGGAGTTATCTGAAACATCCAAATTTGTACATCCCCCGAACAAAGAGTCATGTACCATGGATAGATATGATAAGCGCATGTTCTCTTCAGCAAACTTTACTCTACAGTCTTTTAATTACCTTACTCACTTCACCAGGTTACAGAGAGATCTCCTAAAAGAGCTTGGAGACACTCTACAGGGTACTGTAGCTACGGGAGTGTCAGATAAAGTAACTTCCCAGCTCTCCACCCTCAGTTCTGTAGTTAACTCATCCATGAGGCTTATTTCCTATGCAGCTGATGCAGCAAGTAGGTCAGCGGGTTCAGGAATTGCTCTTAGGAGACATTCCTGCATGCGCTTGTGTTCATTTGCAGAACCATTCAAGTCATCCTTCATTAACACCCCCTTTGATGGTTCGTCACTTTTCAGACCTAAAGTCAAAGAAACACTGACCAGGTGTGAACAGGAAGGAAAGACTCTCAATGTCATAGGAGTTCATTTTTCCACTCCTTCTAGACCCTATCCCAAGGGCCAAAGGGGAGGAAAAATGTGGTTTTGAAAATCCCAGAGAGCCTTTCAAGACACATGTGGTGAACCCTCCTCCAGGGGTAGAGAATAATGGAAGACATTGACCACTCGGCGGGGGGGGGTGGTCCGCAAAATCAGGGCAGCCAAGAATCTTTCTTCAGTAAGCCCTTTCAGTATTCCTGCAAGGAGGCCTGTTTTTCCCCCTCTGGAGGCAGTCGGGGGTCACTTATCTTTGTACCCAGATGCCTGGCTAAAAATAACAAAAGACAAGTGGATACAAAGGATCATATCCAGAGGTAACTCTATACCCTTTTCCTTCCCACTCCCACTAATGAAAAGGATTTCAGATGTTCCATCCAGTCACAGGAACCAAGCAACTATAGAAATTCAAATGTTGCTAGAAAAAAAAGAGTCATCCAACTGGTCCCCGCAGACCAGATAGGATCCAGAACTTACTCAAGGTTATTTTTAGTACCAAAGAAGACAGGGGACTGGAGACCCATACTGGATCTCAGCAGGTTAAACAAATTTGTAAAAAAGACAAAGTTCTGGATGGTCACACTGCAGTCAATACTCCCTTTTTTGGGAAAAGACAATTGGATGTGCTCCACAGACCTCCAGGATGCATACTACCACATAAAAATGGACAGGCCATCCAGGAGTTACCTGCACTTTTGGCTGGGAGCCAATCATTATCAGTTCCAAGCCCTGCCCTTTGGTCTCACTATAGCCCCCAGGGAGTTCACCAAATGCATGGCAGTGGTTGCGGCTCACCTGAGACATTCCGGATTCCATGTGTTACCATATCTAGATGACTGGCTCCTAACTGCCACCACCAAACATCTACTTCTACAAGCAAAATATACCACTTTGAATGCCTGTAATCAGGTGGGAATTTCAGGAAACTATGAAAAATCTGCCTTATTGCCATCTCAGCATATCATCCTTATAGGTGCAAGGTTGGAAACAGTTAAAATAATGGTAAAACTTTCACCAGACAGGATACAAACCCTACAAGTACAGGTTCAAGACCTCCTCTCAAAAACAAAGGTCCAGATGAGGACAATTCTCAAGGTACTAGGTACTATGGCAGCAGCAGTCACTATGATCCCTTAGCACAAATGCACATGAGAAACTTACAGTGGGTCCTGGTCACCTAATGATCTATGCAGCAACTTCCGATGTTGCATCAAATAATAATAACAGAATGTTGCAGGAGAGACCTACATTGATGGCTACAGTCAGATCAAGTGACCTTAGGTCGTCCTTTCATTCTTCCATCCCTTCTAGCCACAGTGACCATGAATGCCTCCCATATAGGGTGTGGAGGGGCATATCAGGGAATGACAGCCCATGGCACATGGCAGGATTATGAGGCCAATTGCATATCGATGTCCTGGAAATGAGAGCAGTGCTTCTGGCATTGCAGGCATTTCAACAGTCTCTTCCACTGGGAACTATTGCAGTCCAGACAGACAACATGTCATTAGTTTGGTATATAAACAAACAAGGTGAAACCAAATCTTACCCCCTTTGTCGAGAGGTCCTGAGAGTATGGCAGTAGGCAACGTCCTCCCAACTCTTTCTGATAGAAATGCACATTCTGGGGAGATCCAAAGTGATAGCAGACAAACTCAGCAGAGCAATTCTAATGCCTCACGAGTGGTCCCCGAAGCAAGAAGTAGCGGAAATGATTTTCCAGAAATGGGGCCAGCCTTGCTGCAACCTCTTTACCATGTCCATGAACACAAAATGCAACAACTACTTTGCCCTACTCTTCCCTCCTGGGGGATCCCCAAAGGATGCACTTGTACACAACTGGCCCCTGGGCCTCCTCAATGGATTTCCTCCTTTCCCATTGATATCCAAAGTTCTTCAGAAAGCCAGTGCTTTGGGAAGGACCTTAATTCTAATAGCCTCTTACTGGCCTTGTCAAATTTGGTTCCACTTCCTATGGCCTCATCTTCAAGAAGAGCCTTGGATTCTTGACCTAGTTCCAGATCTCCTGACCCATTCATCATGAACTCTTTATCCATCCCTTCGCACCCCCAAATTGACAGCTTGGCTGCTCCAATTCCAAACATAGCCAGGATACAAAACCTTTTATCTGTAGCACAACACATCTTGATTTCTTCTCACAAGTCATCTACCAGAAGATTATACCTCAGCAAATGGAAAAGGTTTTCAATCTGGGCTCTACAGAATCACATTGATTTTTACTCAGCACCTATATCTGCCATCCTAGAGTTCTTAATGAAACTGTTCAATGAAGGGGCAGCTGCAGTTACTATTCAAGTACAACTAGCAGCAATCTCAAATTTACATTTCAGAAATGAAGGGCCAAATATTATGTCCCATAGGCTATCTAAGGCTTTTCTGAGAGGCACTAATCTTTCAAGACAGCCTATCAGGCCTCCGCTTCCACCATGGAACCTGAATCTGGTATTGTCAAGATTAATCCTTCCTCCCTTTGAGCTATCAGATTCATGTGATATAAAGTTCTTAACATGGAAGATCATTTTCCTGGTGGCAATTACATCAGCTAGGAGAGTTTCCGAGTTACAAGCCGTATCTATAACACCACCTTATTTGTTGTTCCACAATGACAGGGTGTCACTCCGAACAAACCCAACCTTTCTACCAAAAGTATGTTCAGATTCTAATTTGAACCAGTCTATAGACTTGCCAGTTTTCTTTCCCAAGTATGGCAGTAAGGCAGAATATATGCTTCACCAACTTGATATGCACAGACAGTTGCATTTCTATCTACACAGAACAAAAGAATTTAGGAAAACTGACCAACTGTTTATAGCCTTTTCAGTTTGCAAAAAAGCCTCGCCTGTAGCAAAAACTACTCTTTCAAAGTGGCTATCAGACTGCATTTTGTTCACTTATAACTTAGTAAATAAACAGCTACCAGACAAGGTAAAAGCTCTACCAGAGCTGTTTCTACTTCCTCTGCATTTAGTGCCAAACTAACAATAGATATCATCTGTGCAGCAGCTACCTGGGCAAATCCTCATACCTTTATCATTCATTACAAAGTAGATTTGGCCTCTAGAGACAGGGCCTCCTTTGGGTCCACTGTGCTAGAGAATATACTTCCATGAGCCACCCAAGAAAGATGGTGATAGGGATGCTGTCCCATCAGTAAGAAGGAAGGAGAGATAGGACAACTTCACATAAAGCAGTTATGTACCTACCATAACGTTCCATGTGAGTTGTCCATCTCTCCTTCATTTTTATGCTCCACCCTCCTACCCCCTTCCTTGTTTTCTGGAGGAACGAGAGGTCATAAACTGACACTTCATGGTCTTTGACCTTTTTTCTCTTAGCTTATCAGCTTACAGTAAGTCCTGTTTTTCTCTATGCATGTGTATGTGATTACATGCTAGTATTTTTCTATCAGCAAACAAGATCTGGGGAATGTCCTACAGCATAATGGGATAGAGAGTGAGCCATGAGCTAGCTGAAGACCTTGAGCTTTAGTAAATCGCCGAGTCGGAACCAAGGATCATTTCCAAACCCATCAGTAAGAAGGAGAGATGGACAACTCACATGGAATGTTATAGTAGGTACATAACTTCTTTTTTTTACACCTTCCACCATTTTATATGAAACTACACAACATTTCAATATACTCTTACACAGACACACACACACAATTGTGTTGAAAGCATCAGTACTCTTGCCATATAATAGGTATATTAAGATGTCTGCTGCATCTGTTTTTTTTGTTTGTTTTTGTTTTTCGCTTCTTTTTTTTTTCTTAGAGTCACATGAATCATATCTGGTAAAAAAAAAAGAAAAAAGGACATATCCAGTTGGATGGTCACAAAAGGTGTCACATTGTCTCAGTGAGGAAGCTTATGAGAGCTAAACGCAGGTACAATACTACAAAAATCGTTATGCTGCAAATCAGGAGCACTCTTTTTCTGGTGCTTGAGTCATTTCCCGGAGTTGCTCAGTTATGCTGAGTAGTCCCACTGATGTTTTACAGTTTTGGAATGAAATCAGTCCCGTATTAAACAAGGGGCTTTCATTCTGTTTTTCGATCTTTGGTCCTAACAGTATCATTTAGCTTGGTTTCTGGCAAAAGCTTTTTGCTGCTTTATCACTTGAATGTTGCACACCATTTCTCCTGGACCAGGTGAAGACAGTGTTCTGGCTGTTTTGTCTTAGCAGTGCTTTTATTTTTTGATACACTCTTTGACAACTTGCATTAACATTTGACAGATGACCTTTCTGCAGTAACAATGACAAAATGATAGTTTTGCCTTCAGTCTTCTTAGCAGTAGTGGTGGTGATAACGAAACAGATTGTAGCACAGTGACTGTGCATTCATGCAGGGCTGGATGAAAGGCTTGCTCTGAGCTAGCAGTACACATTCTATTGCTGTTTCTAACAGTCTGGATAACTTTCCCCATTTGCCTGTCCGACAGTAGATACTTTAGAATGGTTGTTAAATGTTAGAATCCCCATTATTGTGTAAAGTTTTATTATTTATTTAGTTATTATTTTATTATTTATATTTGTTTACCAGGTTAGTGCACTGATCTCAGTGGACCATTTGCAGGCTCAGCCTGTGTGAATAGCATCACACAAGAAATAAACAAAACATATTTACAGATACAAGGATATGCTAAAAAATAAACACACACACATATATCTATATCTATCTATTTATATATCTATATATATTATATATATATATATATATATATATATATATATATACACACACACACACACACACACACACACACACACACACACACACACACACACACACACATGCATACATACACATATTTAGAGATGCAAGAATATGCTACAACATTTAGTTCAAGAAGCAGTTTAGAATGTCAAAATATGGATGGAAAATGGAATTATGCTTAGAGCATTATGGGTAAGATGTAGCCATAATGACGGAGATAGCTTATGCTACAGGGATAGCAGGATATCATTACATAGAGAGGTGTGAAGATTTTAGAAGAAGCAAGTGAGAATAGTTGCAGGAAAGGATACCATGGTGAGAAGACAGAGAAAAGTTGACAGAGGCATGCAGAGGGAAGAGGAGTAGAAAGGAGAAGAAATGAGGGGCGGAGCCTAGATGGCCAACTGAGAGCAGTGAATTTTGAGAGCTCCACAAACTAGTATAATAATATAGGAAAATTGTATTATTTTCAAGTTGAAAACATCAGAAATCTATAGATAAACTACTAAACTACATAAATACCAATTTTGGTGGAGATATACAAACATTTTCCTATCAAGTAACTTGGAGATATATTGAGTCACTGAATATGAACAACTCAAGGAATTCTCACCCAGATGCTGTTTTGAAAAAAAATCAACTGCAATTAATGACATCTACCTTCCAAGGAACTATCTTTGAAGATGGATGGCTTTAAAAATGACTTAGAAAATCTCAAATTAAATTCTCAAAAACAGACTGATACTCCTAAGGAACTATTACAGCAACAACATGACAAATATAGAGACTTCTCTAAATGACATTGAAGGGAGACTCAAAGAGGAAGAATTCCAAAAGTAATTCCTGCTTAAACAGAATACATGGCTGCTTAACAAAATAGATAACTTAGAAAACAGGGAAAGGAGAAACAACAGAAGGATCTTTGGTCTGCCTGAAAACACTGAAGGTGAAGACATTATTTCATTCTTAACAACCTGGATTCCTGAAATTTTTAGACTTGAAAGAGGAACTTTCATTTGGAATTGAAAGGGAGTATAGAGCACTGAGGAAACCTGCTTCTAACTCAACAAATACTCCACCTAGATCCATAGTTATAAAATTTCTTCATTTCTGGACAAGGAACTAATATTAAAATCTGCTTGGAGAAAATCACCCTTAAAATACAATCAATGCCTGATAAGGTTTGACAATGATTATTCTTCCAGAATACTAGAACAAAGGAAAAAAAGTATGGCCGATAATAAACTGTTGAAACAAAACAACATTAAAGCACAGCTGGCCTTTCCAGCCAAGATAAAAATACTTTTTGCCAATGAGATGAGAACCTTTAATGACTTAGAAGAAGCTACTATATTCATCAAAACAACAGCACAGTGTCTATCCCAGAAGAAATGGAATGGATGGCCCCTACTCTTAAAAGAATAAAAGAAACAAATCCTTGGACTGATGCTAGAAAGAAGAAATAAAAAAACTGATTCCAAGATAGCTGTCCCAAAAAAATAACTCTTACAACTACATCTCTTAAAGTATCAACTGATATGGTACATCACTTGTCATCTGTTTTTATTTAAAAAAAGGAGGGATTCTTAAACAACTGAGAAACAGTAATGATTTATTCAGAATGTTCAAAGAGTCCAATAATTTTTCGCAAACAAAGGTAGGTCAGGATGGGTTACTATTTACATTATATATAAGCCAAACAAAGCAACATATAATACAAACATATAAGTTTCTATTCCCCTACTTGAACTCAATGAATACTTATCTTGTTCATTTTTTATTGATTTTACTTATAATAATTTAAGTAATTAATTAACTAATTCAACAAGGTACCATACATCAGAGTTCAGACTCAAATGTAACAAATTAACATCATATATAATAGCAGTAACAGTAGAGTGTTTTGAAAAAAAATGCTGTCATGGAGACTAATGCCTTCTTCAGTTAAAGTATGATTTAGAAATGGCATATATATCCTGGTTAAATAATAGTAGCAAGCTCTTTGTACAAATGTCATTATTCTGTCTAAATATAGTTAAAATCAATTATGGCAGGTATCATAGCTTTGAGTGCTGTTTGATCAATCCTGATGTGGTGTGCGTGGATGCAGCCATATCTGGCAGTTAGTACAAATGCATTATTATTCTGTATAAACATAATTAATATCAATTATGGCAGGTATCATAGCTTCAAGTGCTGTTTGATTAAGCCTGACATGGTTTATGTGGATGAGCTGTGTCTGGCAGCTGTTATATGTTGCCATTTTCATTTCCGGGAAGCTGTGGGTTGCGGCTTGTGATCAAAGTTTACTGATGCTTGTGAATTAGGAAGAGACATTTGGTGTTTTAGCCTGGATCCAGGGAAAGGGTGGATAGAACTGTGATTTGGGATATTTTGGCAGAGTATGGTTTGTTTGTACATCTGCTGAGTGAGAGTTGTTGTGGCGGCTTGTTGGGAGGGTTTTTTTTTTTTACCTGTTTGCTCTCTCTTCTTTTTCTGGCTGCTGCCTCACTGAAAGGGAGGGAATTTAGGCTTGAAGTTGCAGTGAAGTGAAGCTTTGCTTAAGCTGCATCACGAGCCTCCTGGTATGCAGTACACAGGCACACTAACAGAAACAGATGCTCCCATGTTGCTATGGTAATGGAGATAGAGTGACACTAATGCTTAATGGTTCTGAGGACCTCCGAGATGATTCTTCACAATGACGTTTTTGGTTTAAAAAAAATATATATATATATATATATATATATATATATATATATATATGTATAATAAAAGGCCTGTTTTAAACCACATGTACACATATTGATGGTCTCCCAGTACTTTATTTAGCTCATTAAGTTGATTCTTGATAAAGAAGAAAAAAAAATAATAATAAGCACAATTTTATATTTAAAATGTATTTTGTTCCAAACACATTCAGGACTTACATAAAAGTGGAAGTCTGAGTTATTGTGAAATACTAAGAGCACTGGGTCTTTTGTAGTACCCTTTGCAATGGACTGGGGGGTGAGCTTGCTTGGACGTGTTTGGCATATGAGGATAGTTGATTCTAGGGGTGTTTGGGGTTGCCAGGAAGTGCTACAGAGTCATCAGATTTCCTTCGTGGAAATATCTGTGTGAATGGAAGGTGTGTTGAGTGGTTCACTGGCAGAGTGGCCACTGCATGGAACAGGCTGGTAAAATGGAACAAGACAAATATTGGTTTGGATATTTTAAGAACAGCCTGGAAACATACCACATGAATTAGTGAATGGTATTCTGGCAAAACTGGAGGGGCATTGTTGCCCGTGCTTGAAGTACTGATATGTGTGTATTAAGGATGGAAATATACTTATAACAAATAAGAAACTAGAAAGGTCTCATAATTTAAAGTCTATGGACTGTATAAACATGCTTGAAAGGCGCTAATAATAAGAATAAACTTTACAGCTTGTGGTCTCTCAAATAACTAGGCAATAGCCAAAAAAAAAAAAAAAAAACACACACACACAATAGTTATGCAATGTATGATTTTAGTAAATCTAGACATAAAATATATAATCATCATAAAGGATGAGGCAGTCTGATGAATTTAGATATTAAAGCAGGATTTAATAACATGGGCTTGTGTATAATAACACTACTGTCTTAACTTGTCATAAATGACATACACTACACTGAATATCAAGGGGAAGCATGATGATTTTCTTATATAAGTAAATATGCATAGCAAGTCATGTAATTGCTTTAACTTGAATTGTAGTTTTTGTAACCCATCTTGACCATATATAATACTTAAGTGGTT
>NC_056727.1:1145473394-1145529737 GCF_019279795.1 Protopterus annectens
AAGAAATGTTAAACAAATCATGTTCAAAAGAAACAATAGAAGCCTGAACTTGAAATGTCACAGAATGTAACAATCACATTCTGAAAAATAGTATTAAATTGACAATAGACACTCAGTTTAATAACATGGGCTTGAGTATAATAACATTGCTGCTTTAACTTGTCATAAATGATATACACTATATTGAACATTAAGGGGAAGCATGATGATTTTCTCATATAAGTAAATGTGCATAACAAGTCATATAATTACTTTAACTTGAATTGTGTTTTTTAACACATCTTGACCATACATAATACTTAAGCTGTTACCAAGGTAACTAATGTTTTATACATGACATCAAACTGACAAAGTTATTCAAGGGAAACAATAGAAGCATGAACTAGGAATGCCACAGAATGCAACAATCACTTTCTGAACAAATAGTATTAAATTGACAATAATCACTCAGTTTAACCTTTGCTGATTATACAAAATAGAATGTTGCCATTTAAATCTAAAAACTTTCAGTATATGCTATAAAATGGCAATTTATGAATATGGAAAGGGAACTTCTAATCATTAATCACAATAAGTGAATTTGTTGTTTTTAACCTATAATTTCACTCATTTTATAATAAGAAATGACAGATATGAAAATCCTTATGTGTAGGAAATGGGGGGAAGAAGGATGCACTGATAATTAAAATGCACTAACTTTCATCAATGTTTGCATAAAATAAACTTGATGCTTTAAGTAAGTTAGCAACAAACATAGTGATTACTTAAATACTGGCAAACAATGAAATATAATTTCTGATATATCCAGTAAAATGCATTGTATTATAAACATTAGGTATAAATATTATTACTGTCTATTTATACTAAGTAATACATTTTGAAAGACTTCATCAGTAAGGGTGACTATGTTAAATAACTGTGTGCTATAATCTTTTAATGAGGTATATATGATACGTCCTACTTTACTATGATTGAATTGCTTGTCGTCTATCTTTCATGTAAATTTTAATTGCTTATACAATAAGTAGACATTTATATTATATTAGAATTCTGTCTAATCTACAATAGTACTATATATGTTCAAAATAATATAAATGTTGCTTATTCCTATTACAAATATTCTCCATAGGATAATTAAATTTGTGGAGCTCAGATGTTCTGGATTGTCAAGGTATGAGTGATAATCTGATGGACTTAGGTTTGTCCATCAGATTAGGAACGATTTTCATTCCATGGCTAGTGCAGATCTTAGTTGTGTTAACATTTATTAATTTAAATTTGTTATTTCACAAAAACATTTTTAGTATGACTGACCAAAACATTACTGAAATGAATAGTTGTAGGAAGGAACCAAAGAATTTACACACTTGCGCTATCTTCTCTTACAACAAAAGAGGAACGATGTGTACAAAGCAAAATAGATGTTTAATGATAAACGGCTCACAATTACACACTCCACAAAAAAATAACGATAATATGTAAAACATAGAACATATTGAAGTTAGTTTAGCGCTTTCACCTACTCATATAGGCTTCTTCAGAACTAACTGTTTTTTTTAAAAAAACATTTAAATAACCTTAATGGCGCGAAAACTCTTGCAATTATTTAAAGCCATACTCACTTATTACAAACTATGCCTACTTTATAATTTTTTCATATAATCACTTATTATGCTGTAAAATAAAATTGTTAAGTCATATATATAACAATATTAGGAACAGGTGGACATAATTCATATTTTCATAAAGACTTTTAACCAAATATAACAAAACCCTAACTAGGTGTCAGAATGTATTTTATTTGTGTCAATAACCTTAATATTTATTTATTAATGTAAATATCTAGTGAAATAATTTTTAATTAATTGTTAAAATAGATAAAAAATATAATAAAAAGTCTTATTAGTAATATTTGATATTGTAATATAAACATTTAGTAAATGGATGTATTGTTTGAGTCAAATAGAAATGTTATGAATATTTTAAAAAAACTTAAGGAATTTTGTTAAAAATGTAATTAATAATTTATGTTGTCTTAATAATGAATTATAATATACCCAATAATTTATATATTTATTACTTTGTAAAATAATATATAAATATAATATATATACAATGTTGTGTGTACTACTAAAATATAATACAAAAAAAATATATATATATGTTAACTGTATAAATATAGTATGTGTTCAATAATATATAATAAAATATGTATTTAATAAATATTTTTAGCTTAATAAATATTTTTGGCTTAATAAATATTTTTGTTTTTAGATTGATAAAACTTTTAGTTCTTGTTGTTGTTTTTATTTTTATTTTTGTTTTTAGATTGCTGAATATGTAGCTGTTCTGGTGACATGTTATGCAATAAAAGACTTCATATTCTTAATAAAGGTTTGACAGCTATGGATTCATTGAGTCCAGGTTCAGTGGCTGCATCAGTAAATAATTGCCACCAAATTTCCTTAAAACTTAACATCTCCTTCCTATTATCTCCTCCCAAACTTGGTTTGATATGTTCCAAAATTCCAAATGAGAAAACATGATCGGTTCCCTCTTTCTCTACATGCCTGTATAATGCGTTGTTCATATCCTTTTTTCTAATACAGTAGGTGTGGTCATAGATTCTCTTTTTAAATGCTCTCTCTGTTTTTCCCACATAATATGCTGAGCATGTCAAACAATTTGCCAGGTAAATCACAAATGATGTGTTACAATTGCCCCTTGCATACTTGATAACTGTCCTATTGATGTTATTTAATACAATTCCAGATGTTCTTGTTATATTCCGACATTGATTGCAATTCTCACATTTTTTAGTATTTGGCATCCTGTCTATATCATCTCTTGCAAAATTGGTCACTTTACCATATTCAAGAATTTTCTTTAAATTATCTGCCATCTTGTATACTATAAGGGGTTTGTTACCCAGTAATTTGGAAATCTGTGGGTCAATTTGAAACATTTTCCAATGCTTTTCCAAAATTTCTTTGATTGTACTAACATATGGTGTGTATGGAAGGATACATGCTTTCTGATAACTCTTGGTACAAATTTCTTCTTTTTCCTTATCTCCTATGTCAGCCACTCCTAATAGAGGTAAATAAATAGTTCCCCATCTTGTTGTGACATATTGTGCTATTTCTGTCAACATTTTACTATTATATTTCCTCTCTTTAAACATTTCTGTAATAAATTCAATTTCCTTTTCCATCTCTTCTTTTCTAGACGTCATTCTAACCGCCCTTATACATTGTCCTTTGAAAATGTTGCGCAACATTTTCCTTGGATGGTGACTGTTATATTGTAAATAGTCATTTGAAAAGGTATTTTTCCTGTGTATATTGGATTTGAACCCTTTCTCATCGTGTGATACATATGTATCTAAATATGCTATCCCATTTTTGTTAACTGAGTAGGTGAATTTGAGAAATTCACTACTCTTATTGATGTAAGTTATGAATTCATTTAATTCGTCAATGTCACCTTTCCACAAGATGTATATGTCGTCTAGAAACCTTGTGTAATGGACTACATGAGTGAAATGACTACTATTGAATAAGCTTTCTTCCTCCCAATTCAACATCACTAAATTAAATAGGGCTAGAACCCATGGCCACTTACATTGTTTAAAATATTCACCCTCAAATAATATATAGTTGTTGTCCAACACTAACACATTCCATAATGAGACAAATTTTGTCATTCAAAACCGTATGCTTCTCATACTAAAAACATATCAAACCTTCTTACTGGGAATACATGTAACAATCACATTCTGAAAAATAGTATTAAATTGACAATAGACACTCAGTTTAATAACATGGGCTTGAGTATAATAACATTGCTGCTTTAACTTGTCATAAATGACATACACTATATTGAACATTAAGGGGAAGCATGATGATTTTCTCATATAAGTAAATGTGCATAACAAGTCATATAATTACTTTAACTTGAATTGTGTTTTTTAACACATCTTGACCATACATAATACTTAAGCTGTTACCAACGTAACTAATGTTTTATACATGACATCAAACTGACAAAGTTATTCAAGGGAAACAATAGAAGCATGAACTAGGAATGCCACAGAATGCAACAATCACTTTCTGAACAAATAGTATTAAATTGACAATAATCACTCAGTTTAACCTTTGCTGATTATACAAAATAGAATGTTGCCATTTAAATCTAAAAACTTTCAGTATATGCTATAAAATGGCAATTTATGAATATGGAAAGGGAACTTCTAATCATTAATCACAATAAGTGAATTTGTTGTTGTTAACCTATAATTTCACTCATTTTATAATAAGAAATGACAGATATGAAAATCCTTATGTGTAGGAAATGGGGGGAAGAAGGATGCACTGAAAATTAAAATGTACTAACTTTCACTAATGTTTGCATAAAATAAATTGGATGTTTTAAGTAAGTTAGCAACAAACATAGTGATTACTTAAATGCTGGCAAACAATGAAATATAATTTCTGATATATCCAGTAAAATACATTGTATTATAAACATTAGGTATAAATATTATTACTGTCTATTTATACTAAGTAATACATTTTGAAAGACTTCATCAGTAAGGGTGACTATGTTAAATAACTGTGTGCTATAATCTTTTAATGAGGTTTTATATATGATACGTCCTACTTTACTATGATTGAATTGCTTGTCATCTATCTTTCATGTAAATTTTAATTGCTTATACAATAAGTAGACATTTATATTATATTAGAATTCTGTCTAATCTACAATAGTACTATATATGTTCAAAATAATATAAATGTTGCTTATTCCTATTACAAATATTCTCCATAGGATAATTAAATTTGTGGAGCTCAGATGTTCTGGATTGTCAAGGTATGAGTGATAATCTGATGGACTTAGGTTTATCCATCAGATTAGGAACAATTTTCATTCCATGGCTAGTGCAGATCTTAGTTGTGTTAACATTTATTAATTTAAATTTGTTATTTCACAAAAACATTTTTAGTATGACTGACCAAAACATTACTTTACTGGTAAAACTCAAAGTATAAAACTGATAATTTCCTTTAAAAACTCAAACATATACTTTATAGTTATCAAAGGAAAATGTGTAATAGTCACAGTAAAACAAAAAATACAAAGTCTAAATAACCTAAAATGGATTTCACTTTATTATCTTTAAATACCAATGGCTTAAACAATCCTAGCAAGACATCATATCTACTGGAATATTTAAAACTGAACAAAGCACAAATTGTCTTCCTTCAAGAAAATCATTTCAAAACAAATGACAATTACAAATGGAATCCTAAGGAATATGTTATATTGGCACAATCCACTTATAAGACAAAGAGAAAAGGGGTAACAGTTTCATGGAAAACAAATATGATTAACCCAGAAATCATTTATAAGTATGAAGATAAAAAAGGCCTTGTGGCATTAGTAATAGTTAAATATAATAGAATATGGACCCTAGCCAATCTCTACTGGTTCCCAGGCATTAGATCAGGAACTGTTAAAAACACTTGGATTTCATTTCCAATAATTATAAAGACAACTTAGTATTAGGAGAAGATTTTAACTGTATATTTGATATTTCTGAAACTACAAATAAAAGACCTCTGTGTACATCTGCTGTATCAAAAGCTTTAAACAAGTGGGTAGAATCATTTCATCTTGTAGATACTTTCAAATTTAAAGAAGATACATCTTTGCTGTTTTCCCATCAAGATCACATATTTGGTACCCAAACTAGAATAGAAAAAATATTTGCTGCCCATGACTTACACTCTAAAATCATTAATTTCTCAATCAATCCCTGCCCGTTTTCAGACCACAATTCATTGATACTAAAACTTCAAAATGGGTACAAACCATTAATCATTAACTCCAGAATTTCAGCATGTATAACTAAAATTAAAGAGTTCAAACCCTGGTTATTATCTGAATTACAGTTCTTCTTAGATATTAATTACACCACAGACATAAATAAAATAATGATATGGGACTCATTAAAAGCTTACATATATGGTAAAATCATAACTTGGTATAAAAAAAAATCAAAAAATGGGATTCTGAATTATTATATCTACAATCCAAACTTTTGTCAGTAAAAGCTGAAAAAAATCTAAATAATTTGGAGATGAAAAATAAAGTAGAAGTATTAAACAATAAATACAACGGAATTCTAACATATTAAACTAGTTTAGCTTTAGAAAAAATAAAAATTAATACATTGGCCACTTCTCCCAAACATCTACATAATGTATCCACAAGAATCAAAATACAATCAAAAGCTAATAACATTAAAAGTATTTTCCATGAAAAGAAAGGGAAAATGTCTCAGATATGGTTGACATTCTTGATGCCTATAGAGATCACTATATGGAACATTTCCAAAAAGAAAATATACACATTGATCAATTAAATCTAGATGAAAAAATTTCTAATATAAAACAACACCAGAAAAATTAAAACTAGATCTGCAAGTACCCATATCCTACAAAAAAATCACACATACAATAAATGAGGGTAATAATAATAAAGCTCCATGTATAGATGGCATAAATATGGAAATATATACATTTTTTTCCTTCAAAGATACTATCCTTCTTCCATAAAACTCTATTAGAAATTCAGCCAGAAGCTTTAATACCACCCTCTTAGAGATATTATTTACTCACACCAATCCTAAAGTAAAACAAATCCCCAAACCTCTGTACCTCATATAGACTGATATCATTATTAAATTATGACTATAAGATATTTATGACAATATTAACTAACAGAATGAAAATACCACTATCCAAAACAATAAATAATGATCAAACTGGATTTATATATCATAGACACACACATGATAATATTAAAAGGATAATTTATCTTGTAGGTTATGTTACTAAAGAAAATAAACACTCATAATTGGCTTAGATATAGAGAAAGCCTTTGATTCCATAAATTGGGACTATTTATTTAAAATTCTGGTGTTATTTGAATTTCCCCCTTCCTTTGTTCATCTACTAAAGAATATATATGCAAATAATTTAGCGTATGTTAAGCTAGGTCCTTTCAGTTCTGAATCTATACATCTAACATAGGGTACTAAACAAGGATGTTTCCTGTCACCGATTCTATTTGCTTTGGCTATTGAAATATTGGCAGATTCAATATGTAACAATACAAAAATCAAAGAAGTAGATGTTTATGAACAATACAATTCTAAAGTAATGTTCTTTGCTGATGACATATTATTAACATTATCCAATACAAAAGAGGCATTAGAAGAATTAGATATTTTAATTGACACATTTTACAGGACTTCAGGACTTCATTTCAATAAATCAAAATCAAAATTTGTATTTTTAAATAAAAAAAAGAAGGAATTGCAGATGAAGGGGAATCACATTATAGGGAAACAAGAATCTACCTTAAAATATCTAGGAATTGAGTTATGCAAGGATAATAATGAATTTGTCTCAAAAACTACAATAATAACATCAATACAAATAAAACCTCTGTGGAAAAGTGGAACAAAATAATATTAACATTTGAAGATAGACTACAGTTAATAAAAATGTTTTTTTCTACCCAAGATTCTATATATAGCTTTGGCAATACAACTCTTACCAGAAAGAAATATACTCAAAGAAATAAACTCATGCCTAATATTTTTTTATGGTTTCCCAAAAGAAACAGAATAGCTTTAATACATTATATCAGACAATGGAAACAGGGAGGACTAAACTTTCCTGATATAGAAACATATATAAAAGCATCAATATCTAAAACAATCTCAGATTGGATAAGTCCAAATTATTATGCAAATTAGAAAGAATTACTAACTGTAATATCAATAAATGAATTTGATTTACAAAAAAAAAAAATTCAAATAACAGATAAAAACAATTTGCCATGGCACATATTATGTATTAGTATGTAATATAACATAACTAAGCCCACTAAAACTCATATGATTAAGTATTACATTGGCTCATTTAGGAAAATTATTAATGCAAATATAGATTTAAAAATCTGGTTTGATCTTTTAACACCATTCATAGTTACAAAGAGCTATCCACATAAAATATACAGAGACATAATTAATTCCTAGGAACAGAAAGGATTTGTTTGTTGGTTTCAGTGTATCAAAGAACTAAAAGTTCTGGATATGCAAACAATAGAAACAACATACAAAATTCCACAACAAGATTGGCTAACTATGCAAAGCATTCTGACATATTTGCAAGATTTATGCAGAATAATTAGTAATTCTTCATTTAAAGAAATACCTAAACTTACAAAATACCTATATGAAATCATATATAATGATTATGACATGGGAAATAGTATTTCAAAATTTTACAAGATATTGATAAATTATGAAACAACACCCAAATCATCATATTGGAATTATGTAACAAAAGGGCACTCATTACAGCTAACTGAAGAAATTAAATCAAATATTTTATTATCAATAAAACATACATCCTTTACAGAATACTGGAAAGTTTTTAATTGGAAATGCTTGCACAGAGCATTCTGAACTCCGGATAGAATTACTAAAATTAATTCTTCCACAAAGGGAATATGTTGGAGATGTGAGCAAATACACAATGCAGATTGGAATCACATTTTTTTCGAGTGTGTTAAAATTAAGCTATTTTGGAATGGTATTAAAAACTTTTTACAAGCTTTATTTAATGAATCATTTAACTTATCTAAAGTTCTAGTATTATTAAATGTGTACAAAGGTCCTCATTTGAATGAGTCAAATATGTATCTAGTATAGACAATACTTGCAATCTCAAGGAAGTGTATAACAAGAAGATGGAATACAAACACAATACCAACTTTGGAAGACTTCTACAGCCTACTGAAGACCACAGTATTGTTGGAAATTAAAATTAAAGAATTAAGGATTCATCCTAAGCCATTTATTAACAATCCATGGAAAAAAGTCTTAACATTGATTGACACTTTACAATACATATATTTATCAGATACACTCCGATAACTGGATTATTATACCTATAAAGTAACTGTCTATATTGAGCTCTGTTATAGTGTCAGGCTGATGTAAATAGTATATATAGTTATTTAAGATGTTATATACAAATACTATGGAATTTATTCAACTATATTTGAAAAATAAAAAAAAATTGAGAAAGGAGAAGAAATGTAAGAGAGTTGCAAAAAGAAGAGTGAAGTAGGATGAATGAGAGGCAGTAAGCAAGTGGATGACAAGATGAGATAAGGACGGATGAAAAAGGAATGAAGCATGTGAGAGAGCTGTAGGGTTCATATAACATGAAATTTCTAACTCAAAAATTGAAGGCCATTGTTGGAATAAAGAATATATGGAAGCTCATGACTTTCAAACATTGCATCAAGGAGAATGAATGAATTTTAGGATAAAAATTTTCATTTGAATCACTTCAGGATCATTTGATGAATAGTCAGCATAAAATCTAATGGCAGTCTTTAGCAGGTTAGCTCCATTTCCTGTTTAGAATCTTAAGAAGAAAATGGTCTTCTTTGACATTCCATGTTTGAGACATACAGAAATGTACCTTATGAATTATCTCCGACATTTTGTTTCACAGTGGGTTAAGCAGCATTATTGGATATGAACAACATACATTTTGCATAACAGTTTCATCACAAAAATAGTACATCTGGATCTTAAGTGAATATTTTTCTTCTCATCATGCCATCTTGACCTAAAGAAGTTACTCAGTAACTGCACTTAAGTGACCAGTTCTGTAAATTATGCAATAATTTTCAAACTTTCCTTAGTGATTGATATGTAAACTGGGGATTAAAGACCACAATTCTAAGTCTTGGTTTGATAATTCCTCATCGCTTTCTTAGAGATGAATTCTGGTTAATACATCAGTTATTTATATTTCCCTCCTATATTTATATACAATTGCAAAATCAAGTCTCTGTAAGGAGGAAATAATTATATGCTGATGCAATAGTGCTTTATGTGGAAGGTTAGCGCTTTGATGTTTTATAATAGTTTCAACACAGATTTATCTACCATAAACATAGTCCTAGAACTTATTACATCCATAGATGATAGTCAGGAGGTCTTTCCCTGCCTGAGCGTGTCTTGTCTGAGGCTCAGTCAGTGCTCTGTAATTATAGCAATGGGCTGACATTCTTCTAACAACATCACCTTGGTACCAAATGGAATGACATCTACTTAAAATACCGTAGCAAGGATGAATAAGAGATTCTGTGACAGGTTTCTTTAGCATTAAGAAATGTCTCAGCAATCTTCAAATGACAAACTACATTGTTTTCAAGTAGCTTCCTTAACAGCACAGACACTTTGAAAATATTAGGAATGAATTTAGATATATATTGTGCCATATGCAAAAATAACTATACAGCTTATCTCTCCAGCGTTTCTTCCACTTGTACTATTGTTCTTACCTTTTCAGTTTGAATATCTGGATTTATTAGGACATGCCCCATATAATCGATATTTGTTACACACATTTTATATTTGTCTCAGTTTTTTCAAACTGCTTTGTCTTAGCCTGTCACAAAACTTTTCCAGTCTTGCATAATGCTATGCTTTACTTTCACCCCATGCTGATGTCACCCAAGCCTGTATTATATCAGTTATATTTACATTATCTTCCATACCTTCAATTGTTTGTGCAACAGCTCGCTGAAAAACCTCAGGTGATGAAGAAGTACCAAATAGCATTCTTTTGCGTCTTTATCTTCTCAATGAAATACTGAATGTACATACTGCTGAAATGTGTAAATCCAGTTTGGATTGCCGAAAGCCCTAGTAGGGCCTCTAGGACCTAGGGGTCTGTGTATCATAGAAACAAGTCTTTTCACAGTCTTTAGTGTATAGTTCTTTATTAGTATCACCCTATTCAGACCTGTCAATCCACGCAGATCCTAATTTTGACTGGTTTAGCTACTGTGATCATACTGATTATTCATGGAGCAGGACAATATTATCTCCATTCACTTCAATTTATTCAAAATTCTTTGTCTTACTGTAACAGGTACATCTTCTTAATGCATGCATGTGTTGCTGGTGACATTTCTGTGTTTATATTTACAATGTCCTTGAATATAACCAAGACATGAGAATAAATCAAATAACATACTGTCACAGATACCGGATTTGTCATCAAACAGCACATTTTTGCTTGCATTAGCATTTATTGAAACTCTCCACCTTGCAGTTTCTGTAAATACAGTGTTAAAACGCTCAAAAAAAGTTTTGTAACAGTACTGTATGACAGTGTGAGTTACATGTTTCACAAATATGCAAATTATACACTGCTTGGATATGTCACTGTTTGCCTTCATATTTCTGCAACTGTTTACCATATTACACACAGCCAAATCACGTACTCTCTTCTTTAATGTATCTGAAACATGGAACTAATTCCTCTACAAACTACATCTACACCAAATAATAAAACATTCCAAATAAAAACTAAATATATACTTCACAGAAATGAGGAACTGTTTATATACATTGTGCTGCACCAGATCTTCTAAGGGCAGAAGGCTAACTCTTAAGCATCAACATAGTACTAAAAATATCTGTCATACACACACAATACAGATATGACTTTTTATTCTATAGTAATCCCTGTTTTTTACTGATTTTATCTCTTCTAATGTTCTTAATAAACCTCTCTTTTCAAAATACATTACCCTATAACTAACATAGTCAGATCAATTATATCGACATACCTGTTAAATAACAACTTTACTGTGAAATGATCCCCCATAGAAAGAATGCAGTCACAAAAGTTAATGCAAATGTGCAGCTTCTTCTAGTTAAATGGTTAAATGCTGTGCAGTACATCAATGTTAGTTGTTGCAGGCATACACTCTTCTTTTTATGTTTAGTCAACACCTTTAAGATATTACCGCTTATACACTGTTGTATTCTAATGTCAATATTTTGCTGCTTTTTAATAGTTTTTGATGTTTCCTGTACTATACATGCAAATCTTTTGTATGTCATTCCTATATGTGGAGCTTTTCTCCTGAGGCCTCCACTGAAACAAGGCCTTTTGTGGATATATCAACCTATTCCAGTTAACAATGGCAAATAAAGAAAAAAGTAAATAAATACATTTTATGTGAGCAACTATTTTACCAGCTTCTGGAAAGTAACTTAGAAGATGGCCCAAATGAATTCTATCAAGCTGTAAGGCAAAAACTTAAAGATAAAGATAAATAAGATAGTCATTATACACTAGTCTTATGGGATGACATCAAAAATCTGCTCAGCAGTCCATAGAACATCAAAAGTAGATAGAAGTAGTTGAAAGTAAAATGGGAAAAGATCAGTTTGGCTTCAGATCAGGATGCAGCACAACTAAGACAAAGCTTTAATTGAGACAGATATTGGAAAAGAACCTAGTGATGAGGAAATAATCCAACTGAACATTCCTAGACTTAGAAAAGGCATTTGACTAGGTCCAGAAAAACTCTGATGTGGACAGTCCTGTGATGGTCTTAAGTCCCAGAAACACTGATAGAATCTGTGCAGACTATATGACAGAACTCAGTAACACAAATATGAACATTGTTTGGATTCACAGAGGGGATCCTAGTAGGAGTGGATGTGTATCAGGGTTCAGCTCTGAGTGCACTGCTACTCATATTGGTGATGGACTGCAGTAACAAGCAGGTAGGAGGGGATACAACAACAAAGCTGCTGCTGTATGTATATGATGTGGCATTACAAGTAGATTCTGTTCAGAAAGTTCTTGAAATGACAGGAAAATTGAATGTAAAACTGAAGGCCCATGGGATAAAAGTGAGTACAGACAAGGCTGTTGTCACCGCAGCAGCAGAAGAAGCTGAAAACAGAGATAGAAAGGAAAACAGTGGACTTATCTGGGATGGGTAGTTGAGCTTAAGGAAAGTCTAAATGAGGAGGTCAAAGCTAGTATCAGAGGGGCTGTAGCCAACTGACAGAGTGTTAGGTGTAGTGTATGACAGGAGAATGTCAAAGAAACTGAAAAGTAAAGAGAAATTGTTTGAGTGTAAAAAGTAAAAAAAAAATGTTTAACATCAGGATCTAGGCACGCAACATCAGGGTATATATTTCCATAAGGACAAGATACCTGATTAAAGTGAGAGACAAAAAATATAAGAAATGGAACAGAGGTCGAACTACAACTTTGAAAACTGAAATAAGCAAGCTGGACAAACAGATTAAGCATAGTGTTAGACAAGATCAAGAAAAATTTGAAGAAAATGTATATAAAGATATTAAGCATAATAGGAAACCTTTTTATAGATACATTAGATGTGGAAGGAGTAAAGATACACTGTGTGCAGATTCTAAAATTTATTCTCAGACACAACAGATTATAAATATATTTACAAAATCTTATGCAAAACAGTTTGGCTCCACAAAAGGGGTGGTAAGCTGTTCTAGTGACATCCAGGTAACCCCAGAGGGTCTATATTAGAACACTGAAGTTTCAAAACTTTGAATGTTCTAATATCGAACCCTATTCAGCGAAAGCTGAAAACATCAAACATACAGAACAGCGAATTTATTTCCTAGGGAAAAAATTTGCTATTCCAAAACACATACACAAAACACAAGCACACCAAACAAACAGCAATCCACACACATATACACCTAAAATCTTACACTTAACCCTACACTAAACTATACACACACCACTAACTATCCACTTACCTTAACCCAAACCCTAACCCTAAGGTCCATCACTATTGCACACTCACCTCACCCGCACCCTAACCCTATCTCCTACCCCGCCCTAACCCTCACGTCCACACAATCGCACACATACCTAATCTGCACCCTAACCCTAACTAACCTAACCCGCACTCAATCACACACTTACGTGAACCCGACCCGTAACTTTCCACCACAGCGCTAAAAATACTGAAGCAAGAGAAACGGACAACCAAATTCTTTCCCTAGGAAAAAAATTGTTTTTTTGTTGCTTCGATACTTTCAGCTTTTGCTGAATAGGGTTCGATATTAGAACATTCAAAGTTTTGAAACTTCGATGTTCTAATATAGACCCAACCCCAGATACTGGAATCAAATTTGATTATATTGAAAAAGAACTGTGCAAACTGGATCCAAACAAAGCACAGGGAGGGGATGGAATAGGTAACGATGACCTGAGAACACTTCAGCAAGAACTTACACTGCCATTATATCTATTATTCACTAGGTCATATAAATATGGGGAAGATTCCTCAAGACTGGAGACATGTACTTATTAAACCTGTCTTTAACAGAAAGGGGAGTAGGACAAACCCAGAATCATACAGACCCTTAAGTCTACATTCATGTTGTGGAAAAATAATGGAGAAGGTAACACTGGATAAGTTATTGTCAGGACTGGATAGGTTGGGACTTGAAACCATATATCAGCATGAATGTGTTGAAAATAGATCTATTGCCACCTGTAACATGATGTTCTATAACAATATAATAACAGCTATGAATGCAAAATTGTGCTGTGATGTGATTTATATAGATTTAATTTCAGCATTTGACAGGGTCATACACAAAGCACTGATCAATAAATTAGTACAACTAGGTATTGATGTACTGTTGATAAGATGGCTAGCTGCATGACTTACAAATAGGACATGGCAAGTGTCACACACCAACTGGACAGGTGAAATCCTTGTTGCAGTCAAGGTGTCCCACAGGGCTCTGTCCTAGGCCCTTACTTGTTTAGATTGTATCTTTTAGACTTAACTTTTTCATCTGAGGTATTCTACAGTCTATATGCTCACGACCTGAAATTGGGTAAACTGATTACAAGTATTACAGATAAGGGATGTCTGCAAAATAATTTGACTAAATTGACGATTTGGGCACAGGAGAATAATATGTTGATAAATACATCAAAAACTAAGCATATGAGATTTGGGAAACATAAACTGAAAGGTGAATATCTAATACAGCACACAGTGATTGAAATTGTAGACTCATTTAAGGACCTGGGTATATGGGTAGATTCAGCTATGAGTTTTTCTAATCATATCAACCAATTGGCTAATGACAGTTATAGAATTATAGGCTGTATAAAAAGATTTATAAAGTCTAGGAAATCAAACATAATGAAGTCATTGTTTGTTAGTTACATTAGACCCAAACTTGAGTATGGAATAACAATATTTTATTTAGTTTTACATTTGTTAACCGGGCTAGTCTAGTTGGATATATGCCCATTTAAAGTAGAGGCCCGGGGAGAAAAGCTCCAAGCAAAAAACAATGACAAAGTTAATAAAGCATAAAAAAACATAGAGAAGAATCACAATACATGGTTACATTGGTCTAAAATCAGTTATCATAATAAATGTATAATCTATTAAAATTTTTAGTACAACATTATTTTAAACAGTTATACATAAAATGCACTAATAGGTATGAGGAAGTCTCAGATAAGGGAAAATAATATTTATGTTAATCTCATATTACAAAGAAACCCTATAGGAAAACAAGCATGAATAAACTGGAAAGAGTACACTGGAAATATACCAAGGGCATCCATAGATGTGAAAATCTAAGTTATTATGAAAGACTAAAATATCTGAACTTGTACAGTGCCTCTTACAGATATTTAAGAGGAGATCTTATTCAGGTATATAGGGCATTTAGGGACAACTACCTCTGGGAATGTTTGGGGTTATCAAAAAGTACTAGAGAATCATCAGATAACCTATGTAGCAGATTCTATAGGAATGAGAAGTGTACTAATTGGTTCTCTGGCAGAGTAGCTGATGCATGGAACAGATTACCAAATTACATTAAAGCAAGTACTAGTTTAGATATTTTTAAGAACAACCTGGACATTTATTATGGGAACAAGTGTTTTGGTATATTGGCAAGTTAGAAGGGCATTAATGCCCATTCTTGAAATATTTGTATGTATGTATGTATATAAGATGACTACCACCAGAGAGTCACCTGCCATTGATTGTTGCCAATGGCAAAGGACACTTAGATTCAACTGCAGCACAGATATGATGTTATAAATGTATGACCTTCTTGAAAGAAGACTAATAGCGATAATCTGTTATTAACATAGACTACAGTGAAAACACTGTTTAATGGAGCAGAAGGAATCTTAATACCAAACAAGCTACTTTTCTGTATTGTACAATGTGATTATGGCATTATTCTGATGTTGATCTAGCACTATGACTTACCTGCAAGACCATCTCATCCAGTGTTAATCTGTCAATTAAGTCACTGACCCGGTCCTCCCAAGACAGTGAAGTGTTCCTGAAAGGATAATCCTGTTCATCAGATGCCGCACACCACATAAGGACTATAATGACTTGGAACATCATCTCTGTCTACAACTTTCCTTCCAATTGTTTTATACACTCAGCTGAAAAAAACAAAGAACAGTAAGTGTAGGTCTAAAGAACAGTAATTGCAGCTCTACTGTAACTTGTCCTATATTTGTTACTTATAGATGCCCAATTACTTGCAATATAAATTCACAAGCATTTATCTATGTTTGCACCAGAAGATTTATTACTATATAATCCTTTCTTCACATTGTTTCCACACTCATGCCTTCTATCTAAAAGAAACAAATGTGTTTAAATTACAGAGTGTCACCCAGTCTTCTTAACTTATTTTTATTGTTACAATTATTTACATCTTTTTTTACTGAAACTTCTTTGACTGAGACCGACAGGATGAAACTATGGTCACCAAATACAATTTTATGAAGCATAATAATCCTGAACTTGGTTATAATCAAGTTATTCTTAGTTACTAAAATTAATTATTCAAATGCAGTCTTAATTTAAAAAAATAATGTCAGACAGTATATCTGACCAACAACAAAACTTTTTTTTTCATCCCCAAATGCTAAATTGCTATTTAGAAAGTTGTGCTTGGTGCAGCTCTGCTACTCATATAAAGAGCTTTAGAGTTATGACAACATAGAGGTGATATTGCCTACTCAAGGACTTAAAGACTCTGCTGCTTACACTTACAGGTGCTCGTATTCTTAACATTGAGATTTATGATAGACATTGGCTGTGTTTAGTATTTGATTAATATATTTATGTGAGTTTTATTTATTTCAGCAAGCTATGGTTAATTACTTCTTTGTAACAGTGCTTTTGATATCCTGCACCATTTATTAAATTGTATTTAATGTAATGCAATACAATTAATTAATTAATTAATTAATTAATTAATTAATTAATTTACTGTAATTTAATGTAATGTATGCCTGTTGAATGTTTCCTGCTGCTTTATATGAAATATTTAATTTCCAATTGAACTGCCCTCTGAAATCTATTTAAATTTTAAGGTAATACTTAGTTTTCATTGCAATGTGTTGTATGCCATTTTTGTGGTTTTGTGAAGTGCTTAGGTACTTAAGCATAATAATAAACCTAAACTTAAACTTGGTGCTTATGGTGTGATGTGGTTGTGTAGCTACATGGTGTGAAGATATGAGTGTATATTGAGGACTGGCGGTTTTCCTCCAGTTTAAGTATATATCTACATCTCTCACATGAGGCCTCACTGTCTGGTAGGAGTGGCAGTTGTCATACAGTGACACGCAGTGCCTAATGGTAGATGTGACACTGCCATCCCAGCTATCTGGAATTTTACAAATAATCATATGTCATTTGTGAATATCAACATGATTCATATGCTTGTCTTACAAATGTAAGAGAACTATATGTTATGTGTATATTAAACTACTGCTGCATAAGTGTGTGTTGAGCAGGGTTTGTACAGTACTGAGCTTCAAGGATGTGTCCACAGTGTGCCCTACTGGAAAAGAACAGAAATGTATATAAACTATATACCTGTGCAAATGTATAGTTTAATAATAGAAGTTGGAATATACAGAGTTAACTTACAAAACTTCAAGAAAATAAGTTGAAATTAAAGTGTTTTACGATTGTGTTATCTCTCAGTTTCAGTGAAGCAGACACTATGTCTAAGGCTAGAGGTTTTTCTATTGTGTTAGAGAGAAGTAATTACTAAGTCTAAATTTGTAAATGTTTAATTGTTTTACGACTTCCCGTTCTCAGCAAACATCTCAAAGATGTGTATTTTTAACACAGAGATGTTAGTTTCTGTTAGTCTGGGAAATTAAGGCAGGTGACATGATTGATGATGTGATGTCAAAAAACATGATGAGTGATGTCATCCAAGTTGACCCATCAGTAATGATTGATATTAATTTAAGAACTCTCTCAGAGAGAGACTTTGCATTTTGTGTTTTGTCTTGGACCTATCTAGAACATCCACTCATCTGCATTTGCCTTGCTCTGCAAGAAAGATTTAGGGCATAGTATTTATCTTAAATATAGAAAGGAATATAGTAAAGATTAGTTTAAATGTTGTCTGTATTTATTTGAGACTGTCTTGCAATGTTGTTTTAAAATATTTCCTGTGATTCTGAACTCTGACATAACTGTTTTTCTGAGTGTTATCTTGTTATTTTATTTTTTATTATTAAATATATTTAAACCTATCTTTGTGGTTGATATTTGTGAGACATTTTTAAGCTCTTAAAGTACTTGCATCTGTATTTGCTGACACTGTAAAGGCCACGCCTAAATAGCCTTTCAAGCCTTGGTTACACTTATCATTTGGATAATAGTAACATTAAGCTGTAGAATTGGTCACCCTTTGTAAGGGGCTTCTAGTAGCCAATTACGAGGGGTTGGAGGCAGTAATAACTACCTTATATTCTGGGCAGAGGGGGGCATAGCTAGTAAACCAGTGCCAGCCTTCGCCAGGTGTGTGTGTGTGTGTGTGTGTGTGTGTGTGTGTGTGTGTGTGTGTGTGTGTGTGTGTGTGTGTGTGTGTGTGTGTGTGTTTGTATATAAATCAAATCTCAAAGTGTGTGTGTGCCAACTACTTGGTCAGGGACATGAAGCACTGGTTGGACAGAGAGGATGCTGGAGGTCTTGGCTTGACCCCTCAGCTGAAATCTTAACCCTACAGCTGTGCCAGTGGAGAGTCTTATTGGGGATCTGGAGAAAGAGAGAGAAGCCAACCCCAGACTGACTGTGATCTCTGTGAGCTCTTAAGGGAAATTGTGCTTTACTGTGTGTATACTTGTCATCCTCCCATTGTGTACATCTCTCACTGTTGCCAGTGGTAAAGCTTGAGGCTCCTTGATTGCTAGTCCAGTGCAGTGGCATCACATATTAATTGGTGGACAGTGCTGGGATATCCACATCACATATTAATTGTACAGTGGTCACTGAAGGTGTTTGTACTCTCAATCAGCCATGCAGTAAACATTCAGAGTTCATATCACAGTTGTTTTATTTTTTGTTAACTTAGTCAGGTAGAGCAGGCAAGCATGTCAGCAGAGGAGTATGGCAAGCTAACAAGGAGCCAGCTGGCTGAGATGTGCCAGGCTAAAGGACTGGTACATGCCAACCTGACTAAAGCAGACATGATTGCAGCTTTAGTCACAGCTGCATCGCAGAATAACAACCAGGAGGACAATCAGACTGGCCTTGTAGATGTACAACTCTCAGAAAATGGACAGCTCAACCTTTCCACACAGGACTTAAAAATCCATCTGGAGTTAAAGAGACTTGAGCTAAAGGCCAAACATTTGGAAATAGAGGAAGCAGAGATACTGAGGCATCTAGAGACTGAGGAAAATGACAAACTGCAAAGTCTGAAGGCTGAGGAAAATGAGAAACTGCAATACCTGGAAGCTGAGGAGAAGGAGAGGCAGAGACAACATGAAAATGAGATGCTGACTCTTCACCAGAGGCATGGAGATAATGGGGAAGGGAGTAACTGAACCCCAGAAGCAACAAAGGTCAGTAAATTTCTTCCACAATTAACAGAGGGGGATAATTCTGGTAGTTTCATTCATATGTTTGAAAGGGTATGTAATCAGTATAATGTTGACCATGGGCTCAGGGTACAGTTCTTGACCTGCTTACTCCATCGTAAAGCTGTAACTGTAATTTCTAAACTGTCTGATACTGATTGTTTAAATTATAATGTTGTAAAGAAGTGTCTTTTAGAATGTTTTAAGTTAACACCTGAAGTTGATAGGAAAATGTTTCTGGAGCATAGACACAAGGCAAGTGTGTGTATATGTTGCTAAGCTAAGCACTTATTCTCATAGGTGGATGAGTGGATGTTAGGTCACCACTTTGGAAGGGCTGACAGACTGGTGAGGGAACAAGCCCTTAGCACTTTGGCTGATGACAAGAGAATCTGGTTAGCTGATAGACAATGCACTACTGCAGATGAGTTGGGGAAGAATAGAGACCTATACCTAGCAAGCAGGGCATCACTGCACAGAAAAGGGACACCCGGTGCTGCTCATGGGTGTATGGGAATCCATAGTGGCCAGCCCAGACTGCCCAACACAGTCTGCCAGTAGCAGGGGAATCCACTAGTCCAGGTACATGTCCAGGACCAAGAGTTAAATGTTTTAAATGCAACCAATGAGGCCATGTAGCATATAGATGTCCATGGAGACAAGGTGGGGAACAAAAGGTGGGAGAGCCAGTAAGTGGGAATGACAAAATGCCAGCAGTAAGTTGTCTCAAGACAACAAGGGTACCAAACTACCACAAGAGGTTATATCCTATCTTAGTGAATGGGAAAGTGGCCATGGCTAAGAGGGACACAGCCTCTAACCTAACCACTGCGAAGCCTGCAGAGGAGCACTACTTGCTTGGGCAGCCTACTCCAGTCAGAGCTTTAGTAGGGGCCACATTCAAAATACCATTGGCTACAGTTCAACTTGACTGGGAGGGTGGAAAAGGAAGCAAGCAAGTAGGTGTGTTTGAGGATATCCCTGCAGATGTCCTGATAGGGAATGATTTTGATAATGCAGCTTCCTCCGTGCATGCAGTTGCATGCATTTAGGCTTGGAGACAAGCATGTGGATCTAGCAGCCTGGGAGAGTCTCAGACAGACTGCAGACTTGAAGCCAGGACTGGTGAGGTGCTTACTTCAGAGAGAGAGCTACCCTGTAGCAGTGAGACTGAAGGTGAGCCACAACTGCTGGTGGGTACTGATGCTCCCCTGGACAGAGTGACTGCAAGGGCAGAAGTGAGTAGTAGTACCCAGGCTGACAGTGAGATACCACTATCAGAGGATGCCAGACTACCTGTGGAAAAGAAGCTGGGAAGGGTTACAAAGACAGAGTTGAGACAGGCTCAGCTCTCAGACTATACATTACAAGGCCTGAGGGAGGTAGTTAGTGAGACACTTGATTCTCAATGGAAGGGGGAAGCTGTTTACTGGGACAAAGAGTTACTCTATAGAGAGTGGACTCCTGAGGGAGTGCTAGAGGGTGAGAGAATACAGCAGTTGGTAGTGCCCAGAGCCTACCATCTGGCACTTCTATCAATAGCCTATGGTATTCCCTTTGCAGGTAATATGGGCATAAAGCATACAAAGAAATGTATTATGCAGATGTTCTATTGGCCTGGGATTTCCAGAGATGGAACAGGGTACTGCAGGACCTGTGAGCAGTGCCAAAAGGTAGGCAAGGCAGGAGACAAGGTGAAAGTTCCTTTGATGCTTTTGCCTGTGATTGAGGAGCCATTTCAGGGGGTATCTGTGAATATTGTGGGGCCTTTGTGTACCCCAAGTTCCACAGGGAAAAGTATATCCTAGTGGTAGTAGATTAAGCTACTAGATAGTCTGAAACAGTGGCTCTGTCCTCCATTGAGGCAGAAAAGGTGGCAAATGCTTTGTTAGAGATTTTTAGCAGGGTAGGTTTCCCAAAGAAATACTGACTGACAGAGGTGCCAATTTCATGTCAGACCTGCTGGCTTGTCTGTGGATGCACTGTGGGGTGAAGCACCTAAAGACCACCTCTACCTTCCCCAGACTAATGGTTTTGTTGAGAGGTTAAACTCTAGACTCAAGACAATACTAGGGGCATTTGCAGATCAGTTTAAGGAGGAGTGGGACAAATATTTGCTCCATCTGTTGTTTGCTTACAGAGAGATGCCCGAGGAATCCACAGGTTTTTCACCATTTGAGTTGTTGTAATGGCATAGGGTAAGGGGACATCCAGATTATGGGTATAGTATTCTCATCCTAAGGGGTGGTGAAAGCCACACACACTCTGGCTAGGCTTATAAATGCCCTAGGGCAGATAGCCTAGTATGAACCTATGAACCTATAAACCTATGAAACCTTACCATGATAGGAAGGCTCTTGTGCTGAGTATTTGCAATGGATGGCCAGAGGAACCTGAGGGGATCTGGTGAGTGATCTCCTCAGTGAGGCTTGGACTGACACCTCAGTGGAAAGGGTAGCAATGTCCCAGCAGCTATCCCCTACCTAGGTTTGAGAAATCCAAGCAGTGCTACAGAAGTTTGGGGACATGTTCACTGGGAAACCAGGGCACACCCATGTGATACAGCACCATGCAGATACAGTACCCCAAAGGCCTGCTAAGCATGCCTCTTATAGGGTGCCTGAGAAAGTCAAACAGACTCTGAGGGAGGAAATACAAAAAATGTTGTAACTACGGGTAATTCAGCAGTCTAGCAGTCCCTGGGACTCCCCAGTGGTGCTGGTACCAAATAAGGATGGCAACACCAGGTTCTGTGTGGACTACAAGACATTAAATAGTCACACAGAGTCAGACGCTTATCCCATGTCTAGGACAGATGAAGCCCTAGAGCAACTTGGTGGGGCTAAATATCTTACCACTATTGATGTTACCAAGGGTTGCTGGCAGATGCCCTTGACTCCTAGTGCTAGAGATGGGTCAGCCTTTGTGACTCCTTTTGGCTTATATGAGTTCACGAAGATGCCCTTTGGGATGGAAAATGCCCCAGCAACTTTCCAGAGGTTGGTAGATTGTATACTAGCAGGAGCAAGAGATTTTGCCCTTGCTTACCTAGATGATATTGCCATCTACAGCCATTCCTGGCAAGAGCACATTCAGCATGTCAGGGAGGTGCTGGGCAGACTACAGAGGGCAGGTTTGACCATTAAGCCCAGCAAATGTCAGGTGGATATGGCAGAGATCTCCTACCTGGGACATAGAGTAGGGAGTGGTAAGATCAGGCCAGGACCTGCCAAAGTGGAAGCCATTCAGGCATGACTTGCCCCTGTTACCAAAAAGCAGATGAGGGCACTCTTAGGGACAGCAAGGTACTAAAGAAAGTTTGTCCACAGTTATAGTACCATAACTGCTCCCCTCACAGATCTGACAAGGAGAAACAAGCCAGGTATGGTAGTGTGGGCCCCAGCATGTAAGAATGCATTCCAGAAGCTTAAAGGAGCTTTGGGAGGACCCCCTGTGTTAGCCAGTTGAGATTACAGAAAATAATTTGTTGTGTAGGTGGATGCTTCAAACCATGGTGTGGGGGCTGTACTTAGCCAGGTTTCCTCAGAGGGAGAAGTGCACCCAGTGGTATCTCTCAGTCATAGACTCCAACCCAGGGAGGAATGTTATGCAGCTGTAGAAAAGGAAAGCCAAGCCATAGTGTGGGCACTGCAGAAATGTCAGCCTTATCTGTATGGAAGGAAAATCACTGTAGTTACAGACCACAATCCCTTAACATGGCTACATCAAGCCATCCAGCAAAATACCAAGTTACTAAGGTGGAACCTAGGGTTACAAGCATATGATATGACAGTGCAGCAACGCAGTGGGGTTAGCAATGCCAACACAAATGGGCTCTCAAAACAGGGAATGGGATAAGGTATTCCCAGATAGGTTCAACATTCTCAAGCAATGTTTCTCAAGAGTCACTTGACAAACTAGCTTGAGTTTTCATGGGGAGGGGGACTGTGACACTGCCAGCCCAGCTATCTGGAATTTTGTAAATAATCTTATGTCATTAGTGAATGATAACATGATTCATATGCTTGTCTTACAAATGTAAGAGAACTATATATGTGTATATTAAACTACTGGAGTAGAAGTGTGTGTTGAGCAGGATGTGTCCACAGTGTATCCTACTGGAAAAGAACAGAAATGTATATAAACTATATAAATTGTGCAAATGTATGTTTTAATAGTAAAAGCTGGAACATACAGAGTTAACTTACAAAACATCAAGAAAATAAATTGAAATTAAAGTGTGTTATCTCTCATTTTCAGTGAAGCAGACACAATGTCTAGAGCTAGGGGGTTTTCTATTGTCTTGAAGAGAAGTAATTGCTAGGTCTAAAATGTAAATGTTTAATTGTTTTATGACTTCCAGTTCTCAGAAAACATCTGGGAGATGTGTATATTTAACCTAGAGATGTTAGTTATCCTGGAAACTGAAGGCAGGTGACAAAGAGTGATGCCATCCAAGCTGACCCAGCAGTAATTTTTGATATTAATTTAAGAAATCTCTCAGAGAGAGACTTTGCATATTGTGTTTTGTCTTGGACCTAGCAAGAATATCCACTCATCTGCATTTGCCTTGCTCTGTAAGTAAGACTTAGGGCATAGTATCTCTGTGTTAGATATAGTTAGGAATATAGTAAAGATTAGTTTATATGTTTTGTGTATTTATTTGAGGCTGTCCTGCAATGTTGTTTTAAAATATTTCCTGTGATTCTGAACTCTGACGTAACTGTGTTTGTTTTCTGAACATTGTCTTGTTTTTTTATTATTTATTATTAAACATATTTAAACTTATCTTTGTGGCTAATATTCGTTATACATATTTAAGCTCTTAGAATACTTGTGTATGTATCTGGTGACACTGTATAGGCCACTCCTAAATAGCTGTGCAAGTCTTAGTTACACTTACCATGTGAGTAAGAGTAACATTACACAGAAGGATTGGTCACCCTTTGTAAGGGCCTTCTTGTAGCTGATTATGAGGGGTTGGTGGCAGTGATAACTACCTTATAGTCTGGGCAGGAGGGGGAAAAACAAATAAACCTGTGCCAGCCATCCCTAGGTGTGTGTTTGTTTGTATGTAAATCAAATCTCAAAGTGTGTATGTGTGACAGCTACTTGAGCAGGGACATACAGCACCCTATAGCTCTGCCAGTGGGAAGTCTTACTGGGGATCTGGAGAAAGAGGGAGAAACCAGCCCCAGACTGACTGTGATCTCTGTGTGCTCTTAAGGGAAACTGTACTTTACTGTGTGTGTACTTGTCATCCTCCCATGGTGTACATCCCTCACCATTGCCAGTGGTGAGGATTGAGGCTTCTTGATTACTGGACCAGTGCACAGGTGTCACACTAGACATCTGACATCAGAAGGGGTAGAGGCTGACTACAGTATCATGCTGTCAAGTAAACTGATGGGAGAGTTGGTATGGTTATATTTGGAGCAATATGAGGGTTATTATGTAGTAAACATAACTTAATCCCTAGACAGTTCATTGACAGTGCAAGATGTAGTGAGAGTGTTTAAGGTATAACACAATAAAATGCAGGAGAATCAATGGACAATGAGCTGTAATGTTTCTTAAAAACAAATGGACAATCAATTGTAATATTCACACCAAATGTGGTTGCACAAAAGGAAAACTTGTATAAACAATTTTAATATTTTCTGTACAATATTGTGAGACATAACTCCAAGTAATAGGGATAGGTGCTCGTGTTGGCAAGTACTAAGGCAAATGGAAAAGGATGTACAATGTTAATGTTGTCAAAATAATATGGTGATATATGACTTACATTGTAGTCAAAGTGCCACAAGATTTGCAAAAAATATTTTATAGCATGCACAGTTCCTGTTGCTGTAGTAGTGCAGAGCAATAGTTGAGGAGCACTCACTGGCTACTGTGTAGAATACATTAGTGAAGTCATGCATGCAACACAGCATTCAGCACTGAGCTATATAACAAAGTAAATATACAACCAGGCAGCTAATCAATACAATTGGTGCTAGCAAGCTGATATCACTTTGAATGTTAGAATATGCTTGCTCTCTTCTCTCACAAGCAAAACATCAATTAGTTAAGTAGAAAATACAACTATCCAGCACACCGTTAAATTATGACCACACACTCACTTCATGTGCATTTTATTTTTAAAAAGAAGCCATTTCTATGGTATGCGGCATTCAGTGGCTTGAAACAATTAAGCTATTAAACCTGATGCAACATAGTATACTTTGTAATCGGACAGATATAACAAGGTACACATGTGCTTATTTTCATAGATTCATAAATATTCCAAGGCCAATGAGTTCATAGGTTCATAGGTTCATACTAGGCTATCTGCCCTAGGGCATTTATAAGCCTAGCCAGAGTGTATGTGGCTTACACCACCCCTTAGGATGAGAATACTATGCCCTTTTAGGGTTTAGTTTACTATGCCTCTGTCTAGTAGTGACACAGAGATGACCCCCGGGGTAAACCTATGATCTCCCATCCACTCGTCGAGATTTCTCTTGAATAGAGTCAGTGAGGAGCTCTGCCTAACATGGACTGGGATTCTGTTCCAGAGTGTAGGGAGCCTCTGGGTTATGAATCTGTCCCTCCAGCATGTCCTATTTATTTCTGTGTTGAGGTTTAAGTCACTTGTTCTCGTGGCTCTGATGGATTTGGATTTTCTGAGGTGGAGCATGTCCATTAATTCAGGATTGCACATGGCCTTGTACGTCAGGCACAGATCACCTCTGAGTAGGCGGTATGCGACTGAATAGAGCTGGAGTTTTTTCAGTCGGGCAGCATATGACATATGTTTAAGACCTTTTATCCTCTTGGTGAGGAACTTTTGGGGTCTTTCCAACTGCTGCAGGTGTCGGGTGAGATACATCCCAAATGGGGCATTGTACTCAGTCATTGGCCTGATAATAGAAGAGTACAGGGGCACAATGACCTCTCTTGATCTAGATGTGAAACCCTTCATGATAAGGTGGGCAATATAGAAGGTCTTCCTAACCACTTTGGAAATGTGAGTGTCAAATGAGAGGTTACTGTCAGCCTGGGTCCCTAGGTCCCTGATTACCTCTTCCGTACTTAATGGATTACCACCTATGTGGTAATTTGTCGGTACCTTGTTTTTCCCAAAGGGTATGACTATACATTTTTTGGCGTTCAGCTTAAGGCCATGGCTCTGTCACCAATTATCTGTTTCTATGAGGCCTCTCTGAAGGATGTTTGTGTCCGCTGGAGTATCAATTATGGCGCCCAGTTTGCAGTCATCTGCGATCATTCATGATCATTCATGTCCACCTGGTACCCTCCCTCATGTTGCAACTCCTTTCTCCAGGTGGACATACCAGTCAATCCCGGAGTAAACTGGAAGATGCCCACACAGACATTCAGTTTATATTTAACGAAAGATAATGAGTTGCATTTAACATGCAGGGGGATTTTATTCAGGAGGTTAGGAGGTGCTGGGTTATAAACCTGTCCCTCTACAATGTCTTATTCATCTGCTGGTGAACATTTAGGTCATTGGTTCCAGTACTGGAGGAGATATTATAAATCGTAGGTCCAAGACATTCAGTTCTCAAATGGTATGGTAAGTGAGACAAACATCTGCCTCAAAAGTGTATAACACACTAAACAAAGGGATAGAGCTTCCTGAGAAAGTTGTAGAGAAAAATGCAAAGACATATCTTATAGTGCTTGCTGACTGTCATCATTAAAGCATTTATTGAACATATCAGTGCCACCTTATTTAGAAATATATTGGCATTCCCCTATGTGCTATTTTAGACATGAGGCACATGTTGGCTGGTGCAAGCAAGTAACAGACAATAAATTGAACTAAATGGATCAGAGTCAACTGGTATTTATGAAAGAGTGAGATTCTGCTAAGGGGGAGTTGAAATTGGAGAAAAAGGGCAGTCAAAATGGTAGTAAAAGGGTGATGGTGATAAGAGAAAAGAAAGAGATCACTTAGCAGGGTTGCAAAAAATGTTATGCTAGAGATTTTGTTAAAGGGCAAGTGGAAAGGGGGAAATAAAAGACTAAGGGCTTACTAGAAAATAAGTATGACTTTTATGATGAAATCATTGAAAACATATCTTTTTAAACTTCAACTGGTTGTCAGAAAATTCTAGAAATTACACTGAGACAACAGAAATAACAAAGAATTGCTGTAGGCTTCAAAAAAGAGAACATGACTACTTTTTGTAGGGCTCTAAGGTAATAGTGAAAACATATTATAAGTTTTATATTATCAACGGTTGTATTACTGACAAAATGTGTTACATAAATAAGTTTGTGTGTGTATGAATGAGGGGGAGAGAAAATTATATATTTACAATGTTTGAAGCTGCCTAACGTTACTGGAGTAGATCGAGCAGGAATGCTGAACCCATTATCACAGGAAGTGTTAGAGTAAGTTTAATAAACAAGGTGGCGAATACATTGTATTGATGGTATTGCAACAGAGTTTTTGGTTGTCCATAAATAATAAAAGAATCCATTGCATGCTTATGAAATTTAATAAAATTTTAGAGACGAGGGATAAAACTCGCTTGGAATGAAGTGATGGTGACTATTTTTGCCAGAAGAGGGAACCTGCCCATGTTTGGCTTCTTCACAGAGGCATAAACAATATTAAACTGCATCTATATATTTATTGATTGAGTGATTTATTAGCATTTCATTACTCAGAAGGTCCGAATTGGTAGATGCCCATTGTCAATGGAGGCCCAAGAAAAAAAAGCTTCAAATTATTACAAAAACATTTTAAGAACATTACTTTTACAATCTTCAAAAATAATACAAAGCCCTCTATAGTTTAAATAATTATACCAGATTAGACATTAAGTAAAAACATTGGTTAAAAACAGATACAACTTATATGACCATGATTTAATACTATTTTATATATTTTTATAACAAAGAGGTTGGAAAATATGTTCTGCAACTGATAGATAATAATCAGTGCAGATTTACAGAGAAGGATAACAGACATTTGATAATATTTTAAAAACTGAGACACTGATGAAGGTTGTACATATAAAGTATGAGAAATTAGTGACTGGGAGCCTCAGTGCTGAAAAGGTTTCCAAAAAGGTACATCGGTTTTACTTAACTCAGATACATTTATAATTTGGTTTTACAAATCAGTTTACAGACTTAATAATAACTATTTTATAATAAACAGAGTAAATGTTCTTGTTGGATTGTCTTTTCCCCAGATTCTCAAAAGCTTGCTTGGAGTGCAAGATTGGTGCAGGAGCTCAAGCAGGCAATATGTCTGGCGTGCACAAGCACTCCTGTACTAATCTTGCACTGACTAAGCCCTGGTATGCAAATCACCCCATTTGCAGGTGAAATCCATGCAAATGAGGTGATTTTGCAATCCAGAAAGCTTGCAACAGTCCGTGCAAGACTAGTGCTATCTGCAGAAATGTACTCGGTTACTAACTGAGTACATTTCTGCAAAATCCAGAATGGAGCTGTGACAGCCCCAAATAAAGGCTGCATATCATGTAGTAAGCATGCCAATAGACAGGTATAAGGCCATTGGTATTGAAAAAAAAAAATAAATACAAAAATCAACTTTTATTTTTTTGTTTTAGCCAATCTCGGCTTTTTAAGCTTAGGGCAGCGGCGCGCAAACGGGATTAGGAGGAAAATAATAAAATAAACCTAAAATAAACAGTCTAACTAAAACCACTATTCTGCCATGCAAGTCAGTGGCAGGCAGGAGACAACCTGGCCAGTGAGTAGTGGTTGCTAAGGGGGGAGGCTCAGTGTAAGACATGCATTACCAGGCAATCTTATGCAAATGAGGGGAAGGATAGTGAATCCCAGTTTTCCCCAGCATGTGAGTCAGGTCCCAACAGTGTAAGAATAGGAATAGCTTGGTTCAAGGCTAGGAGTTAGGTGACATCATGGGGGGGGGGGGGTCTGCCAGGCATACTGTAAGCAGATTGGAGCCCTGTGGCTCAGGTTTGCTCCTAGCTTAGCACAGCTAACCTAGGGGGTGTGTCTAAACCTGCCTAGCACTCTTTACAAAATCTAAGTGGGTGCGTTTTACAGGAAGAAAAAAGAAGTTAAACCAGGAAATAGCAGCAGTGTGCACATTTGAGCACTCTGTATGCTCTGCATGTACACGGGCTTAAACAGGAAGGCAATGGGAAGGGAAAACAGCAGTAGGAAGGTAATCAAGGAGAACTAGCTGAGCTGGCAGGTGAAATGTATCAGAATCAGCCAATTACACAGGCAGCAGATCAGCCCAGCCCAGACCACTACTATAAACTAAGCAAACAACTTCCCTTCTGGATTTTCCCACACTTTACACCACCAGTGTAAACAAGCGGGGAACTTTTAACACTCAAAACAGCAAAATGATAGGGGCTGCAGTAGCTATCATACAACTTGTGGAAGAGGTTGAGGGTGGTGAGGATGTGAATGCTGTCAACCAACCCACAGTGAGGAGACGGAGAAGAGCGTGCAGACCCAGGTTAACCTACCAGGGGCTCATGAACTGGAGATAGTGGAGCTACAGGGTGGACAGGGACCTCCTACAGCAAATTGTTGAGCTGTGCTGACCACACCTGACAAACAGAACTAACAGAGGGGAACCCATCCCAGTGGATACCAAGATATGTGTAGGCCTAAGAATAATAGCCACAGGTACCTTCCAAAGGCCAACTGGGGATATGATGGGGATTTCACAGGCATCAGCATCCATGTACTCCACCAGTTCCTGGATGCCATGTCAGCACATGTCGGTGAGCACATATATTTCCCCAACACCCATGAGGCATTGGCCAGCAAGATGCAACTGTTTCACCAAAAAGCAGAATACCCTGAGGTATTGGGTGCTATAGACTGCATGCACATATGCATCAAAGCACCACCCGGTGAACGGGGTAGGGTCTACATCAACCACAAGGGCTTCCCCTCCATCAACTGCCAGGTCGTGTGCAATGCCCAGGGCATAATAATGAATGTGTGTGCTGGCTGCCATGGAAGCTATCACGATTCCCACATCTGGCATCTGACGCAGCTGTACCAGAGATTTGCCAATGGGGACATCCCTCACAGTCACCTACTGGGGAATGCTGGATACGCAATGGAGCCGTGGCTGATGACACCCATCAGAAATGCACACACACCTGAACAAGAACTCCATAATGAGGCACACGCACAGACCAGAATTATAGTAGAGAGTGTGTATGGGATGCTCAAGTCATGGTTTCAGTGCCTGGACACATCCGATGGAGCCTTGCAGTACTTACCAACTACATGTACCCACATTGTCCTTGCATGTGCCATGCTACACAATATGATCCTATGGAAACAGCTGCAGCAAGAACAGCACAGGGCAGGGCCACACAGCCCCCCACCATTGCCAAGGCCTGCACAGGCACAGAGTGACTCGGTGGAGGAACAACCTGAGCCTGCCCCAGTATGCAGAAGGAGGCATGCCCAGTATGCCTTGGCCTTGGCAAAGAGGCAACACTTAGAACATACAGACACAGGAGGGACCCAGGGAATAACACCAGACACAGGAGGGACCCAGGGAATAACACCTCTTTCTGATTCTCGCATACAGTAAAAGGGATGCCAAACATTACACTACCTGTGCCTAGCCATGTGTAGGGAGTGTACTATGTGCATCCAACATAGGCAGCCCTGCAGCACCACCCTCAATACTGGGACACCCACACGGTAAGTGACTGACACATGCCAGTTGGGGGGGGTCACATACCCAACAACAATCACAGCCAGCAGGACAGGTGTAGACAAACACAAACAAAGGCTGTGCTATGGCCTCTGAATGAGGCCTATGGGTAACCCCCCCCCAGCCTAAACAGACAGACTACAGCAGGTCAGGCAGTGGGATGTCAGTTCTGAAGGGTAGGAAGTCAGAAACTATGTAGGTAATTAAAAGCTAAGATCTGTAGTACACTGGTATGCCTCTCACCAGCACGATAGGTAAGACTACAGACTGAAATGGAGTAACCAACATAACAGTACAGTCCTAGCAAATGTGTAGAAGTGTCAGGTGTGCCCCCATCTGACGTAGAAATGTAGTGACAGTCAGGTGTGCCCCACCCCCAAGCCTGTGTAGAAACGTAGAAATAGTCAGGTGTGCCCCCCCATCCGATGTAGAAATGTATTCACAGTCAGGTGCGCCCTGCCCCCAATCCTGTGTAGAAACGTAGAAATAGTCAGGTGTGCCCCCATCCTATGTAGAAATGTAATAACAGCCAGGTGTTCCCCCCCAATCCTGTGTAGAAATATAGAAATAGCAGGTGTGCCCCCCCTATCCCACGTAGAAATATATTAACAGTCAGGTGTGCCCCACACAATCCTGTGTAGAAATGTAGAAATATTCAGGTGTGCCATCCTACGTAGAAATATAGTAACAGTCAGGTGTGTCCCCCTAAACCTGTGTAGAAATAGTTAGGTGTGCCCCCCATCCTACATAGAAATATAGTAACAGTCAGGTGTGCCCCCCCCACAATCCTGTGTAGAAATGTAAAAATAGTCAGGTGTGCCCCTCCCCATCCTACATCAAACTATATTAACAGTCAGGTATGCCCCCCATAATCCTGTGTAGAAATGTAGAAATAGTCAGGTGTGCCCCCCATCCCACGTAGAAATATATTAACAGTCAGGTGTGCCCCCCCCACAATCCTGTGTAAAAATGTAGAAATAGTCAGGTGTGCCCCACCCCATCCTACGTAGAATTATAGTAACAGTCAGGTGTGCTCCCCCAAACCTGTGTAGAAATGTAGAAATAGTCAGGTGTGCCCCCCATCCTATGTAGAAGTATAGTAACAATCTGGTGTGCCCCCCACTCCTGTGTAGAAATGTAGACATAGTCAGGTGTCCCCCCATCCTACATAGAAATATAGCAATAGTCAGATTTGACCCCCTACAATCCTGCATAGAAATGTAGAAATAGTCAGGTGTGCACCCCCCCATCCCACGTAGAAATATAGTAACAGTCAGGTGTGCCCCCAATCCTGTGTAGAAATGTAGAAATAGTCAGGTGTGCCCCACATCCTATGTAGAAATATAGTAACAGTCAGGTGTGCCCCCCCAATCCTGTGTAGAAATGTAAAAATAGTCAGGTGTGCCCCCCCATGCTATGCACAAATGTAGTAACAGTCCATGCCAAATGATCAACGGATACCCTGCAGAGACAGCATGCTACCTGTAGGTGTACAACACAAAGGTCAGCACTGCAGTACAGACTACCTGGACTCGATCCACACAGTCAATACAGATGGCCATACTGGGCATGCCCACACACTTAGAGTAATGAAGGCAATGCCAGTCAACAACATACTGAAAGGTCATACTGGGCATGCTCACACAAACACATGAAGGCCATGTCTGTAAACACTAGTGGACCAGACATATCTGGCAGCCACAGATGTTAGTGCAGACACTCCTTACTATACACCACTCATGCTTTGCACACACAGTGGATAGGAATACAGGCATATTTGTAAGGACAACAAACTATAATAAGCCAAAGATAGACATACATAGATGTGTGGAAGAGGGTGACTGCGACAAGGAGCCATCCAGGGCTCTCCCACCTAGCACACAGCCAAAGGGCCACAACCACACAAGGGTCTGATGTCACTCACTGCAGATACTAGTCACCGGTATCTGTCAGCATTACAAAGTATGTGGTGTACATGCCAGCTGTGCAACATGGCTGTTCAAGGGAGTAGTCATCTAGCAGCTGTATACACGTACCTGTGGAATATGACACAGGTTGTGGCTGCATGTGGCATGTCAACCCCTAGATGAATGGGTTATGGTCCATGCACACACACTGCCCTCCCCATATTCCCACTATGACAAGCCTGCTGAGGTCATCTACTGTGAAATACACCTTTGGGAGAGTTGTATCCCAGTAATCTCTGTGGCATGTCCCATACCTGCATACTGCTATAGTGTGATAAACTGGTTAGGTAGGAGTTCTAATCCCAGCCTTGGCAACTGTGTGCATGTGTGTGTGTGTGTCTGTCTGTGTAGAGAGCAATGCTTTTTAGGGTGGTCACACTCCCTACAATTGGAATGCTGTACTGTGGTAAGGTTGCTGATGTCATCCACCTAGAAATACATCCTTGGAAAGGTTGTATTGCAGTAATCTCTGTGGCATGTCCCATAACTGCATACGGCTGGAGTATGATAAAATAGCTAGGTAGGAGTTCAATTCTCAGACATGGCATCTGTGTGTGTCTGTCTGTTTAGAGAGCAATGCTTTTTAGGGTAGTCATACTCCCTAAAATTCAAATGCTCTTTTCTGGTAAGGCTGCTGATTTCATCCACCTAGAAATACACCTCTGGGAAAGTTGTATTCCAGTAATCTCTGTACTTGTCCTGTAACTGCGAACTGCTGTAGTGCAATAAAGTAGTTAGGTAGGAGTTCTAACCCCAGCCTTGGAAACTTTGTGTGTGTGTCTGTCTGATGCTGTCTGTGTAGACAGCAGTGCTTTTTAGGGTAGTCACACCCCGTACAATTTAAATGCTCTTCTCTGGTAAGGCTGCTGATGTCATCCACCTAGAAATACTCCTCTGGGAAGGCTGTATCCCAGTAATCTCTGTAGCATGTCCTGTAACTGCGTACTGCTGTAGTGCGATAAAGTAGTTAGGTAGGTGTTCTACTCCCAGACATGGCATGTGTGTCTGTATAACTCTGTCTGTGTAGGGAGAAATGCTTTTTAGGGTAGTCACACACCCTACAAGTGAAATGCTCATCTTTGGCAAGGCTGCTGATGTCATCCACCCAGAAATACACCTCTGTGAAGGTTGTAGCCCAGTATCCTCCGTAGCATGTGCCATATCTGCATACTGCTGTAGTGTAATGTAGAATTCTGGAAGGGGTTATACACCCACACAAGTTGGCTGTGGATATTCAGTGCATGTTCCAATGTCTGTGTAGGGTGCAATGTATTTTAGGCTAGTCACACTCAGTACATGTCAATTGCCCTACTTTGGCTATTCTGCTGATGTCAGCCAATGTGATATACAACTTTGGGGAAGGAGTAATCCAGTAATCTCTCTGGCATGTACTATACCTGCATAGTGCTGTAGTGTAATAAACTAGTTAGGTGGAGTTCTACACCCAGACATGCCAGGTGTGTGTGTGTGTGTGTGTGTGTGTGTGTGTGTGTGTGTGTGTGTGTGTGTGTGTAACTCGTATCCTGTGTGGAGGTGGGTGCGAGTGTGTAATACCTGGGCCCAATGTGGAGTGGGTTTTGCAAATTTCTTATATGGTGGACCTAGCATATATCACAATGCCCACTGTACAGGGATAACAGATATGAAATAGCCAAAAGGCTGGGGTGCAAATCCATACCCATACATGTGACAGCAAGGCCAGGCAATCACAGTTAGCAACCACAGTATTACCCAGAACACACTCTCACCCTATGACTCATACACACACACACACACACACACACACACACACACACACACACACACACACACACACACACACACACACATGCCAAGGCAACAGCCAATATGCGTGTAGTACACTGCATATTGGTGACTGATATTAACTATTGGGCAAATGCAGCTACACTTCGATGTGAAGGAAAGGTTAGTTTGCTTTTATTTTTTGTATTTTGTATTACTTTATTGCCTTTTTATATTTTGAATGCTGTGGTTTGTTTTATTTACCTTGTGCTTTACTTGCATTCTGCTTTAAACGCATATTAAAACTTCAAAAGAGACCACAGCTCTATCTCTTCTGAGTCAGGCAGAAATTAGAACTGAGTCAGGCAAAAATTAGAACTGATCAATTAAGGACTCATTCTTAAGATAGAAGAGATCACTTAAGGTTAATCATTTGTAAACTGAGGGGGTGGAGCTAGGAACTAAACCTTCTATTTAAGGGGTAAAATAAAACATTTCAGAGCTTTACCAGAAAGGCTCATCCAGACTCTGCTACACTTTGCTGTGAAGGAAAGGTTAGTTTGCTTTTATTTTTTTGTATTTTGTATTACTTTATTGCCTTTTTATATTTTGAATACTGTGTTTTTTTTCTTTACCTTGTGTTTTACTTGTATTCTGCTTTAACAGCATATTAAAACTTCAAAAGAGACCACAGCTCTGCCTCTTCTGAGTCAGGCAGAAATTAGAACTGAGTCAGGCAGAAATTAGAACTGATCAGTTAAGGACTGATTCATAAGATAGAAGAGGTCACTTAAGGTTAGTCATTTGTGAACTGAGGGGGTGGAGCTAGGAACTAAACTTTCTATTTAAGGGGTAAAATAAAACATTTTAGAGCTTTACCAGAAAGGCTCAACCAGACTCTGCTACACTTTGCTGTGAAGGAAAGGTTAGTTTGCTTTTATTTTTTGTATTTTGTGCTACTTTATTGCCTTTTTTATATTTTGAATACTGTGGTTTGTTTTCTTTACTTTGTGTTTTACTTGCATTCTGCTTTAACAGCATATTAAAACTTCAAAAGAGACTACAGCTCTGTCTCTTTTGAGTAAGGCAGAATTTTTTTTACTGCCCTCCCACACAGTTACAGTTGTCTTGTTAAATACCACTGTCTTTCTAGTTGCCTGCCTCTTATGTTAATGTGACCATATATCTCATTTCCTCTCTAATTTCACTGGCTTGTGTGAGTAATCACAAAATCATCATTTTTGTAATCCCTCCCCTTCAACTATTTAAATTTATTTTCCATCCTACAGTATTCCATAGTACCAGAATACAAAAGTGACCACCCCTTTCAATCCATCTTGCTGTTTTAAAAATAGTAACTCTCCACTAAACCTTAACTTTTTAAACAGGTAAAACATAAGTTACCTACTTTCACATCTAACTTCTCTAGTGCACACTGCAGTGTGCATTTTTTTTCATCTTACCTTTAAGCATCCCTGTGACTAGTATTTGCTTTAATACCTGCTGGAAAGCACTAGGGAGCCTTAAAATGATAGAAGCACTCAACTCTCCGTGTTAATAAGGAGAAGTTAATAGTAGGCACTAAACAGCCTATAATTGCAAAGTACTTTGCTAAGGTAAGGGAAAACAGCTCCTGTACTTTACAAAAAAAAAAAAAAATCACCAAACCAGGCATGTCCAAGGGTCAGCTTCCGGTGATTTCTCACTACACCTTTCTAAACATACTGGAAAATATTAAGATAGAACCAAACACCCTAATACTGGGTGATTTTACCTACCCTGCCATTAACTGGGAAAACTACTCATGTACCAACACCTTTGCCCAACGGTTCTTGGAATTCATGAATTCCAACGCCCTGGATCAACTAATCCATAGTCCCACCAGGGGCTCCAATATCTTAGACTTGGTCATTACCAACATGGGAAATTGATGTTCCACACCTATGGTCACCCCCTCGTTAGTCACGTCTGACCATAAGCTAATCACCCTTAGCATCCACATCCCACCCCCACCCCCCAGTAAGGAAACCTCCATAAAAAACTTCTCCAAAGCCAACTTCATGCTACTCAAGTCAGAAGTGACAAACTTCATTACACCCATGCAGATGGGAACTGAAAGTTCAACTGCTGAATCCTACACTAAGGCACTGTATGAGCACATCCACTCATGCATGAATTTTGCCATCCCAAATAGAACCAAGATGCTCTCATCCAAAAAAGGAAGCTGGTCTGGTGGTCCCCTGCCATAAATAAACTTTACAACAAAAGGAAGAAAGTGTTGCAGAAAAGAGGAAAATCCCAGGATGCAAAAAACTCACTTACCAGCCTCAGTAAGAAACTGAGATCCCTCATAAAATCCTCCAAAGCTAGTTACGAAAATAAAATTGCCAAAGATTCCTAAGACAGTCACAAGGCATTCTATAACTATGTCAAAAATCTAAATGGCAATGCTCAGATTTGCTCTGAGCTAAAACAGAATGGCATTAAATATACTGATCCCAAGGATATTGCCAATATCCTGGCAGATCAATTCAGTGCCAACTTCACCCCCCTCTCACCCCCTAAATGGCCCATCTCAGTACGAGAAGATTGCCAAATTCCGGTAATAATGGCCACACAGGTAAAAAACGCACTCTCCAAAGCTAAGACTACAGCATCTATGGGACCAGATGACATCCTGGGCTGTGTACTACGGGAACTACAATATGACCTGGCACCTCACCTAAATGTCATGTTTAATCATAGCCTCACCCCCGGTTTCATGCCCACTGAGTGGCACAGAACTACAGTTATCCCACTCCACAAGGGGGGATCCACCTTGGATCCCAGAAACTACTGTCCCATCAGTCTGACGAGCCTTATCTGCAAGGCCATAGAGCGTATTATCATGAAACTTATAAACAAAGACATTGGCAACCTTCATACACTGGACCCTACCCAGTTTGGGTTCATGAAGGGCCGATCTTGTCTCCTGAACCTGATTGACTTCTTCAAATCAGTCTCCAGAGCCATGGACAAGGGTAAGGTGGTCCACACAGCCTATCTAGACCTTGCCAAGGCCTTTGACACCATCCCCAAGTCTGGAATCATAGATAAACATACTAAGCTGGGCATTAATCCCTACATCACCCAGTGGGTTGCTAACTGGCTTACTGATAGAACCCACACTGTAAAAGTAGCCAACTCCAAATCCAGCTCCAGACAAGTGACAAGTGAAGTACCTCAGGGTTCAGTCCTGGGACCGCTCTTGTTTGGCATCTACTTCTCTGAAGTACAAGCTAACACTAAGGGACTCTGGCTAACAAAGTTTGCAGATGACTGCAAACTGGGAGCCATTATTGAATCCCCAAATGATGTGGATACTCTACAAAAAGGCCTTACAGAAACAGATGCTTGGTGCCAGAGCCATGGGCTCAAGCTCAATGCCAAGAAATGTATAGTTATCTCCTTAGGGAAAAAACATGTACCCGTGAATTACCATATAGGTGGCAGTACACTAAACACTGAAAGTGTGATAAGAGACTTAGGGACACAGGTGCCCCATTTGGTATGTACTGCTCAAGACATCTGCAACAACTGGAAAGGCCGCAGAAATACCTCACTAAAAGAATCACAGGCCTAAAGCAGATGCCCTATGCTGACTCCCTTAAAAAACTCCAGCTATACTCTGTTGCATATCATCTACTCAGATGCGATCTTTGCTTAACATACAAGGCCATGTCAAACTCAGAGCTGTCGGACATTCCAATCCCTCAGAGCCACATGCTCCAGGGATCTAAACCTTGTCATCACAATAAACAAAACATGCTGGAGGGATAGGTTCCTGACCCAGAGACTCCCCAGACTCTGAAATATATTACCCATACATGTCAAGCAGAGTGCCTCTTTGGCCCTCTTCAAAAGGAACCTTGACGATTGGATGGGAGAAAGGAAATTCACCCTGGGGATCACGTCAGTCACCCTGCTAGACAGGGGTCCAGGAAGTAAATAGTGTGGGAAGAAATGGCCAGGGAATTGTTATGGTTAGGCTTGTATAGGCCCTAGGGCTGATAGCCTAGTACCAACCTATGAACCTATGAACCAGTGGCCTACAGAGGGCATGGCACCTGTCCATCTGTCCAATAGGCTCATACATGCAGACAGTGCCCCTTCCTCATGTTCCCCACTGGAGACCTGCAATACCTGTGATGTCATCACATTTGACCCACAAAGGGCATACCATGCCTGACAACATTCCCTGTATGGACAGATGCCATTGGCAACAGGGAATGTCGCTAGTATGCTATGAATGTAGGTGTAGGGGTAACCTGCTGTCCATTACCAGTTCCTGCCACAGGTGGCCAAGACTGGCACATCTGATGATAATTTGTTCACATAACATGGGTCTGACACCCCAGTTACAGTTCCACATGGCATTGTACATGCATGTGGGAGGTATGCACATCCCAGACACTGTCCATGTTATGGACTAAGGAATACATACATGGCAAGCAATGCACAGCATTGGCCACACGCAATAGTCACCCAAGTGACTGGATTGTGGATACATTACCCACCTGTGTGGGCAAATGCAGAAACCACAGCCCTTAGCCACAATGCAGACCATTGTCATTTGGCCTGATGCCAAGATATACCCATCACCTAGCCTTGTACAGCTGTCTGGCACAGTCGCCCACTACATACCTGTGCATAAATACAACCATGCATGTCAGTACTGGCAGCCTGTGTGTTGGTGTGTGTGTTGTATGATGCGTATGATCACATCCACACTCACTACAACCCCCAGTGACATAATGAAGCATGCTGTCTGATGCCAGACACCTCCCCATACCTTTTGCCCATAGACCCTCCTTATGACCCATGTGGTGCATGTGATACCTGCACAGTAATGTGTTGTGGCAATCTCGCTTGTGATGAGCTGTATACCTGGCCCTGCCAAGTGTACCAATGTGTGTGCATCCCTGTGAGGGTGTGGCTCTGTTGACCTGCTCATGCAGACAGGCACGTGTACTTCACCTACACTATAGCTACCATATCCCTGTTGCAGATGTCACTCTCCATCACATAAATGTTCTGAGGACTTCACAACAGGTAACCTATGTGGTGCATCCAATAACTGCATAGGACTGTGATAACACTACATAGTCATCAGGGGTTTGATACCCTGTGCTGGTAGGTGTGTGAATGTGTTATGTATTGAAAAAGGGTTGTTAAACCTGAAAGCTTTGTTGGTGTTTTATAAAGGTCTTTTACTCAACTTTTGTCTTATTTGGATTCTTCAGGTGTGTGACACAAACATGCTTAGGTTTTACTCTCCCACCACCCCTTGACTTGTCAATGCCTCTGTCTCCCTCTCTCACTCCCTCACTGATGGATGTGGAGACCTACACCTGCTTTTCTTAGGCAGCAGCATGTGCATTTTAAGTGATGCTCATGATCAGCTGATGGTCTCTGCATGAATTGTAGCCCTCCCCTAGCTGATTGCATGTGGAACAGTTGTGGTAACATTCCCATAGACAATTGCATGGAAACACACTCCAATATCTAGGAACATCATGTTGGTGTTGGCCCTTTTCATTCACTGTGAGCAGGAACTAGAGCTGTTGTTTGGCAAACAGCATCTCAGATGGATTGGAGACTTACCTCTAACAACATACACAGTGGAAATAGTGCAACACACAGGAGGGGGATGTGCCTAACCTGACTACAGACTCTAAGTGCTGCTATACTGCATTTGGAGTAATGTTGGTTTAACAGTGTGTGTGTGGATATGGCTGTCCTACAGGTTTTAATGCCTGCCATGTCAGGTCTATGCTTATGAGGAATCCACATCTGTAGGGTCATCTGCAGACTGGGCAGTGTGTTGTACCTTTGGTGTCATGTGCTACCCACAGAGTATGTATCTCTGAACTGCAGAAGATAGTGTGAAGATTGCAGTCTGTAGATGGTGGAAGCCGTTACAGTTACTGGCCTCATATCTCTCATAGGACATATGTTGCAACAAACCCTGTTACAACAGTAAATGTATGTGGTTATCACAACAACATGTCAATATTAGCCCTGTGTATGTGCTTCCAGCCACAACTCTGTCAACCTTTGTACATATGTTGTGCATTAAGAGGTGCATGTGCTATACACCATCATTAGTGTCATCATATCTGATAACAAGCCAGTGAGATATCAGACTGCTACACATATTATGTACAGTAGGGGTTATATTTGATGACATGACCTGGACATTCTGTGGTTGTTTGGACAGTACTGGGGTCTGTGTGCTTATGGTGAATGCCAACAGTGTGTGTATTGTTAATATATACCTTGGCCTGTGTACAGACTGTAGTAGATGTCATCGCCCTAGGACCCGTCCTATCTGATGTTACATGCTGCTCCACTGTATGTTACCATATTGGCTTACATGTTTGTAGGGCCATACACACACATGTCCCATACCACAGACGGGCATCAGACCACACTGTGTAGTGGCTCAGTATATGTAGGGTCGGTGTGTGAGTGGCACATAGGAGGATGGTGTTGACCAGATAGTCCATATACTGTAATATTATGCTGGCTTACCATATGTTGCTGTGGCAGTGTTCACATTGGTTGTGGTTATGCACTGTCACACAGGTGTATCTTAACCTGTGCTATGACATGCCTGTAGAGCCTGATATATTTGCAGGTACATGTGCATTTCCCCATAGGAGATGTAGGCCAATGTTGATCCAGTCTGTCTGTAACTTGCACAGTGCTTTGTTGCATGCCTAGCAGCTCAGTGTATTTAACCAGCAAGGTGTCATGTCCAGATACTTTCCAGATGTACTGCTGCCAAGCCTCCCTTACCAGTCATGTATATCAGACAGACTGATGTGATGCTGTACAGATGTATGTCAATATCTCATGGGTAGTATTTGGCCATGGCACCCCTGTACCAGCAGATATTATGTGTCAGGACAGACAGAGGTGTGTGACTGCACAACCTATGGGGGTGAATGTACACCAGTCATTATGTGTTATACCCATCTACATGGCTGTTAACATCCATATTGTCAGGCTTAGTCCACATGTTCTGCACTAAGGGGTTCTGTGTATACCTCTGGACTGTACAGAGTGTGTCAAAATGTCCACATCTATTGGCCAATATCTCTGCTGTGGTCCACAGAAGCATTACATGCTTGCAACAGTACTGTGCTATGATGTCCTTAGGATGTCTGTCAGTGGCCAATGGGGCACATGTGAAAAGCAGATGTCACCTCACACACACACACACACACACACACACACACACACACACACACACACACACACACACACACACACACACACACCATGTCTGTGAGACAATCCCTATTACAGTAGCTATAGTCTGCTAATATACCTGCTTTACATGCCTGACATCCCCTTGCAATATGAAGGTGGGAGTATAGGGGCTGGGGTAGGGCTACAGCCCATGTTCAGGACATATGGTGAATATATATGTACATATGATTATCCAGATATCTATATAGATAATTACACATGTACATATTGACATATATAGATGGGTGTGTATATGTACATAGATATGCATATACACACCCAGATATATAATTTAAACAGAGCAGTATATTTCTACACATATACAGATAGAGATACATATGCACTTATACGTATACCACGCTGCCATGTCTGCCAGCAGTACACTGCTGTTGTATCCCCCACACATACGGTGGGACTGAGGCCATATATTTGTGGCCTTCACCTACACAATACATTTGTGCCCATATACACTCCAGAGACCAGTGTATGTAACAGTGGTATATGGCCCTGTATTAATGAGTCTAGGGGGGATGCACCATACATAACCTTGGCTGTTACAACATGTAGGGGTATCATGGGTGAGCTGCCTTAAGGTAGCTGGACGTACAGTACCATACATGTCACCTATCTTGACATTACTTACATAAAGTGGGTTATAGCAGGCCTACTGCCTCCTGCCATACAGACTGTTCTGTGTGCCAGTGTGCCTGTGATGGTGTCAGTTATGGCTTGTTATGTAACAGTTATATTAGTTACATCCCATTTGGTCAACTGCTGGCTTTACTTCTTAGCAATTGTGTACAGTGTAGATAGAGGCTGCTGGACTATACACCTGCATCACTTACTGTTGATTGTGTGGTATTCTGTGGCCCAGCCCGTCCTTGCTAATATACGATTTGAAGGGCTTGGCCTGGACAGCAACAGTTGTGGACCTTTCCAGACTACTGTATTAGTATAACTGTTTCACAGTTGCATTACTCTGTTGATATGGATGTCAGTGTATGAACAGCTATATGACATGGCATGTAATACTGTAATAGTACACATATAAAGGTATTCCACTTCTGAAAACCTGTGTGTGGTGTTTATCCTATGACCTCTTGGTGGGGATAGGTTGCAGGCAACAGACGTCATTTGTATGGGTGGGTCATCCAGTGTCCAGTTGTTAGGGTGTTCTCTGTAGGCATAGTGGGTGTATCATATTGTGTGCGCCTACTACATAAATATTTTACTGTACATATGTCTGCGTGTGTATGTGTAGTCACATATATGTATATATATATATATATATATATATATATATATATATATATATATATATATATATATATATATATATATATATATATGTTACCAGACTGCAGGAAAAACACAGATAATTATCACTTAAAACGAACAAACTCCATGACACAAAAGCATTCAAAATTAATTCAAATTGACTTGAAGAGAAAATACCCGAGACTCCTGTATTATTTAGTGCTTTTGTCTTCTTTATTATCAAGACATCTTCAGACAGACACGTGTCATTATTAAACACAACCATTTAATCATTGTTTAACTACAATATTCTGAGCTGTTTAATTACCAACACAGTTCTTAACCAATAATACTATGAGACCAGTGGTGCTGTAAGGTGCTGTGTGCATCTTCATTATCATTATACTAAAGAGTTTCCAGTAATCCTGCAAGGTGCTGTGTGCAGCTTCATTAGAAAATAATTTAGTTATCAGGAGGGGAACCTGTAGTGCCATGTGTATACAAGGGTCATGTGTTTCCCGCATACCTGAATTAGATGTTCCTATTGGGTATTGTGTGCATACCGGGCAACCTTGTGTACCACGTATGCTTTGTGATACCTAAAAATAAAACCATTAGTGTAAACAAAGTCACCCGTGAAGTCTATTGTTGTTACCAGGATAACATTCGTCCCATGCAGGACGACCCAAAAATTGGATGACATTCTTTGCGGTAACACCATGTCTACACACGTAAGCATGGCTGTGTTCATATGTGCATAGACTACAGTGTGTGGAAGACCAAAGATACTTGGGTCAGGACAACATACAAGATGAGTCCCAAGGGGAGGAGGAGTGGAGGGTAGGCAAAGTGTGGTGGTCTGGTAGTTACAGGCCAGTAACCAGAGAAGGGATGGTGGCTGCATGTGTGCAGTGGGGTGGGGGGTGGAACTATGGGTAAAGAAAATATGGGTCGAGGAGAGTCTGGGTTGGATGGGCCTGTACTGGTCGGTCCACCTAGTGGGTGGGGGTGAAATATAAGAAGATAACAAATGAATGAAAATAAATTTAAATCCCTATTTAAATAAAACACACAAAATACAATAAACTTGGTAGTGTATTGCAGGGAGGACATGTTTGGCTGTGGGGGGTATGACAATTCATACAAGACGTATACTGTTTGAGGCCTCCCAACCCCATTAATGGTGCATGTGGACATATATGTTTCTGTTAATCTACCATTGCTATCTACAGATGTATGCCCATATATACCTATATAGGTGTGTGTGTATATATATATATATATATATATATATATATATATATATATTTGCTTACATATTTATAACTATGTCTATATATACCTATGGAGATATATATATCTGTGTACATATATGTAACTTGCTGTTTGTATGTGGACATATAGGTGTTGACATATATATGTGTAGATGTTGGCATTTGCACGTATATATGTTCATATATATATATATATATATATATATATATATATATATATATGTGTGTATGTATATATTTCTGAATATTTATATATATCTCTACATATATAGATATGTAGTATCTGTTTAGATATTAATATATTTACACACACACACACACACACACACACACACACACACACACACACACACACACACACACACACACACACATACATCAAAATATTGGTATACATTCTCTGTACTGTTGCATGATGGATGTTATGTTACTGAAAACATCAGATTTATGTATATCTGGCATGACTTAGTGGTAATATACTTTGTGTATGGTGTGCTTGGTCCTGGGTTTGAGTTTTGCAGAGGCTGTTTATTTTGTTGCTGGACAGAACACATTGGATACAGCATGAGCACTTTAAAGCAGTTGAAAGTGGGTTTTTCATGGAGATAAGCACTGCTTACTTCCGCTTACAGTTTCTTACACTCAGTTAGCTTCTACATTGCTTAATCTTTGTAGGCATTGCTTACCCCCATGCAAAAGCTCTTAAACATGCTTACTAGTGCTTACATATGCTTACTACTGCTTATTTGTGCTTACACTTGCTTACTAGTGCCTTATTCATTATGAAACTGACACTTCACATGTGCATTTCCTGCAGTACTCCAGTTCATAAATATATATTATTTAGTGGGTTTTGCAATATAAATATTGGTTATAACGTACTTTACCATGTAAATTAGACTGTGCTGCAATGGGACTCGAACCAGGAATGCCTGCTCGTTAGACGAATGCTCTGCCCACTCAATTATTGCTGTGCTGCTTCATTTGCATATATCTTCCTTGTTATCCTCTTCAGCCTTTTAAGCTGTTATAACCGTAGCTAAGCAATGGGCACACCTGCTCACCTACGGTTAGCTGTACTCTGATTTAAAAAAAAATGAAAGGGTTTCTTCATTTAATTTATATGTACTGTTGCTGTTGTACACATGGGGGACTGTTGGTGGGGAAATGTGGACACCTATGAGCGATCTCATTCATTTCTTACCACTTTCTGCTGTTCTACATTGCAGGGGCGTGTTTATTCTGAGAGCTCTGCTGTCAGACATGCCCCCTGCACTCGTACACGCTCCGTGTAAGCCTAGGAGCTCAGGCAGTGCGCCTTATTAATATGCATGGCGCACTGCCATCCTGCTCCTAAACGGGTGCTGCCATGAAGGACTATGCAAGTCCTGCACGCAAGTTTAGTAAATCTGGGGGGTTGTCTTTTAAGTTGTAAATGGGGAGAAGGCAAGGGTATCCACTATTTCTCATCTTATTTGTTTTATAACTTGAACCCTCTGTCATAACAGTGAGATGCTTAAAATTGAATGGATATTTGATAGGTCATGAATAACTTTAATACTTCTTTGTTTTCGGGTAATGTGTGATATATTTAATGAACTCGGAGCAGGATATAAACCACTTATTTAAGCTTTTAGAAAAGCTTGATAAGTTTTGGAGTTTTAATGGCAATTAAAGGAAGACCAAAGTGGGAGTGTTGAAATTTAGTTCTTCAGAGTTCTTAAATAAGAAGTATGATTAACTGTGGCAGGCAACATATATGAACTATTTAGGAATCTGGTTGAGAAAAAGTCTGAAAGCCTCTATTAATAAGAAATATAAGGTAAAAAGGAAATGTAAAAGTCATTTTCATAGTTGGAATAATTATTTGTTCACAGCTTGATCAGAGGGTAATGGCATTTTATTTGTCCAGGTAAAATTCCTGCAGCTTTTTGACAGCAGTTAAAAGTATGATGAAAGATTATACTTCCGATGGAGGCAAGCTTATATTTAGTGGAACAAACCAATCATTTTGAAAAACGGGGGAAGACTTAATATTCTTGACCCGTATTTATATCATGACTCTGTACAGTTAAAATAATATTCATTGTTTGTGTATATTTATAATGCCAAATGGAAATGTTTCTGGGTTTACCTGCAGTGAGTACTGATATATTTTGAAGGTTTCCTTCTGGGTGTGCTATGCTAGGCCATTAGAAACACCTTACTTGACAAGCAGATACTTACTAGTTTACGTAATGAAGCTGGAAATTAGTCTTTCATTGAAACAGTGTTACTGCCTGTTATTTATTTATTTTATTTATTTATTTAACATTTGTTAACCGGGAAAGTCCAACTTGGAACGAAGCCAATTTTCAGTGAAGGCCTGAGGAGAAAGGCTCCACATGCATGTCTTTGTAACGTGGGAGGAAACCGGAGCACCCAGGGGAAACCCACACAAACACAGGGAGGACATGCAGACTCCACACAGAAGGCACTCCAGCCGAGAATCGAACCAGAAAACCTCTTGCTGTGAGGCAACAACGCTACCGCTGCATCACTGCGCCGTCCTGTTGGAACATGCTAAAACAGTAAGAGGAAAATCGGGAGAAGAAAACAAGAATTTTTGGGGAACAATTGAGATTTGATTCAAACTGGAGTGAAATGCTGATTTTATAAGATGAGTGGAGTATGAAGGCTTGATTGGGTCACCACTAGAAGCAAGGGTGAGCATCCAGTGGTAAAGGGTTAAGTTAATTGGTCATGCAGAGCTTTGAGGGCTTTAGAAAGAGAAAATGAGTAAAATAAGGTAAGACTACGTTACATTTTTGGAGAAAGTTCAGGATTAAACAGCCCAAAAATGGGTTTGTCGATTATGAAGGTAATCTTTTGAATGAAAAAAGTTTAGGAGTTTTCTGATGAAATATTATTATACCTCACAAAAGTTAAAAATGTGAGGAGGAGGAGGAGGAGGTACTTTTTAAATTTATTGACCAAAGTATATCAGAAGGAAATAAATGTTAATGCTAGTAAGGTGCAATAAAACAATAAAATGCACTAAGCTGAAAAGGACAAGGTTGTTTTTTTTCCCCTTAATATCAGTAGCTAAGAAAACCAATACAAAGAAAAGGAAGTCAAAGGTTCATCCAACACTGACTAATGTTATTGCAATGAATGCATTCGATTTGAGGGAAAGTTGTATTTCCAAAAAAATATCATGAAAGAACTATGTAGCCAAGAGACTATCATGGTGAAGGATACATTTGGTGGTTATTATTTGGTGGTGCGTCATATCCAGATTATGGAACAATCCACCCACCCCCCTATAACCTCACTACCTTCTTGCAATCACTTCAAGACTGCACTAAAAACTCACTTAAAAAGTCTCTGGTTATGCCCATGCACCAATTCCGACTAGTAACCCTCCTTTTACCTCCCCTTCCTCTGCCCTCCCCTAGCCACCCTGCCTCACAACGTCTGATCATTGCATTCCTTTCTCTGCAGACTCTGGCTCACTCTTTACCCTCCCCTTCTCTCCTCACTCAGTCTGTCAGATCTGTTATAACATGCTTAATTACCTCCCTTCATCTCAACTCCAAATACATTTCCAACTGACTTACACTTCGCTTCCTCTCACTACCACGTGTACTACTCACTCAGTCTCCTCTCTTACTCCTCTATCTTCCCCTTCCATCCCATTAGCCCTTCTAGCTTGTTCCACCTTCGTGTAGAGCTTGTGCTTTGTATCTGCTTGAGTTTAGTGCAATATTTGTATATAAGATTTAGATATATGAGTTCAGAACCATATCTGTTTAAGCTTAGTACTGTCTGTATATACATCCAACCTTTATTCCTAGCCTCTAGCTAGATATTGGTATATCTGTTCATTACTATGTTTCATATTGTATGTATAGCTAATGTTTGCTGCAGTATGTATTATTTGCTATTGTATGTATATCCAATTGTTCTTCATGTACTCTGCTGCTCATCTATTGTTCTGTGGAGCTTTTCTCCCCAGACCTCCGCTTAAAAGGACCTGCGTCCAGTTGGAATTTCCCAGTAAATAAGTAAATAAATAAATATTGACAAGTTTACTTAATAAAACCTATTAAGATAACACATCAAATGTGTTATTATGTAATTTGAGTTCTGGTTTTACAGAACTGTTAAAAGTGGCATATGGAAAAGAATGTGGATCCCTAATGTCCATTCTATGGAAATTGTCTATATTAGAACCCAGTTATAATTGCTATTCATTTCTTTCTACTTGTAGGGTTTATTATTGGATTTACATTTTGAAAAATACTTGAATATACAGGTGTCTAGTGTGACCCTCCCTAAAGAGGTGCCTACATGACTCTATTCAGTTATGCAACAGTTTTGATTCACATTAGATGAAATGAATTAATGCAAATTAACTTTTGTAAACCACTGTAGTTTTTATGTATTCAGACGCTGAACCTGCATCAAAGGAAGAGAGAGAGAGAGAGAGACTGCATATGTTACATTATGGATTTGTTGTTTACATGCAAAAAAGCCTGTATTTTCCAAAAATAAATAATGGTGATATGTACTCGTATATAACACCTTATGGACTCCTTGAGCCAAGTCAGCCTGACATTAATTCCTTACCTAGCGCTGCAGCGGTCCTTTTATGAATGGTATGGTTTATGAAGGAATCATCCTGAATGATCTCCTAATGGCAAGAAATGATCATTTATATTTTATCCTAGTCATCCTAACTCTGTCAGCAGTATCTTACACCATGGATTATGGATCTTGTTGGGCTGTCTACATAAACACTGTCACTTATTCTGCTACGCTTGTCACTTGGTTTGCTTGTACTTCTCAGGCTATGTTCACTGTGTAGCTTTGGGAATGAGTTCCTTCCAGAGTCACTCCCTGACATGAGGTGCTGTAGCATTTGATTCTAGTTCCACTGTTGTTCAAAATGCATGTACTTTCTTTCAGAAATGTTTACTTGAAAGAAGGCTGCATTATCTGTTTTAGGCTGATTCTATGAAAGGTTACCTGCCAACCTGTCAGGATTCTGTGTCAGACCTAAGCTTTCTAATTAATTCATTTGTACAAGTTATATCAGAATTGACTTAAATATAACAATGATTAAGGAAAGGTGGTACATGCTGCAGTTTATTCACCAGATGTTTCTTAGTTGTTTCTTGTCATCTTTCATGGGGATCGTAGACTGGAGTTTATATCTCAGTTGTGGAGCAATGAAGTGTTCCTATGCAACACAATGACACTGAAGGACCAGATACTGGTTGTTATTAAATCTTTGTGTTTTTTTTTCAGTGACACTTTCAGAATTAAGCACCGGATACCTTCTTTTGACTTGAAGGCCGGGATTCATACATTGATATCAACAATTTGACTCATGTAGTGCTCTCTTTGCCTATGCCTCTGTGATACTGACATTAACAATCTGTAATGGGTGATAAACTTTGTAGCTAGGATGCTGATGTGTACTTTGTGATATGATTGCATTGATATAGTGCAATAGGAACAATAATACATGCCAGTGGCAGTTCAGCTGATATATAAGATTGTTTTTTTACCTGGGAAGCTCCACATGACCACCATATTTACAGTGTAAAGGATCTATTGGCCAGCAATGATCTAATTCTCCACTATCAGGGAGCTGAAGAGAGGTCATTAATGGCTCTATTGTCTAGTCTGCAATCAGATGGCCCCCTGTGTGTTAGTTGTTGAGTTTTTGTTCTGCAGAACTAACTGTCATTTTGGCTGTAGGTTTTTCAGACTGAGCTCTCTTTTTACATGTTTTTAAAAACACATAACACAGCCAGCACCCACTATGAAACATACATCAAATAGTCACACATTGACTCATTTAAAAGGCCCATAAGACAAACATCCACACAATCCAGTATCCTAGTCATAGGTGACAACATAGTGAAATTCATCAATACAAACTCGCTGGACCAGTTGGTCCTCACCCCAGCCATGGGTAAAAAAATCCTGGACTAGATCCTAACCAATATGGAGTTGCCTTGCTCACTGCCAATTGTAATTTCCTCACTGGTTAAGCTGGATCACAAATCAATCACATTCACCATAAGACTGAAGCCAGAAGCTTCTTCCAATACCCCAGTATTAAGAGATTATGGTCAGGCTAGTCTACTAAAACCGAATGATGACCCAGTTAATATCAAAAGTTTCTTCCCTACTGCGTATGCTGAATATTTTACCACCGAATTCTGTGCATATTTTAAATAGCTGCATACACCCATTTGTCTCCATTAGATGTAAATACTACACCAGTTTAAAAAAATAAATCCACTTGGTGGAATCCTAGTATAAGCTGGTTCTATAATAAAGGGAAAAAAACTCATTGCATGCAAAAATAAATTTAACTCTCAAGATGCCAATAATGCTCCTGCTAAACTTAACAAGGAACCCTGGACTCTCTTCAAATCAATCAAAGTCAGATATAATGTAAAATTAACCACCTTAGTGAAATTATAATCATAAAGCCTTCTTTAATTATGTTAGAAACTTCAGAAATAAAGCCCAGCACTGCACAGAGCTAATAGTAAATGATATAATGTACTCTGGGCCAATCTAATAGCAGACAAATTCAGTTCAAGCATCACCACCCTCTGCCATCCTGTATTCCCAGATTACATGATTACATACTTACAGCTACACTCCACCTCAAATCTCCCAAGTACAAGTCCTCAAGGTGCTATCAGTGGGCAAGGACACTGTTTTTATTGGGCTGGATAACATACCAGGTTGCCTACTGGTCAGCCTGAAACATGGCTTATCAGACCCCCTACAGGGGCTATTCATTATCAGACTCCAAATAGGCTTTGTGCCAGATGAATGGACGACAGCAACAGTCATTCTCTTGCACAAAGATGTACTTCCAATATTCCCAGGTAATTACAGCCCATAGGCCTGACCAGCCTTTTCTGTATGCTTATTGAAAGGATAGTTATGGAATTAATAAAAAAAAAGAGTATAGGTAAATTACAAACCCTTGATCCAAGCCAGTTTGGATTCATTAAGGGCAAATCTTGCTTACTTAAACTGGTTGAATTTTTCAGGAAGGTTACAGAAGCAATGGATGAGGGCAAATCTGTACACACTGCATATCTAGACCTTTCAAAGATGTTCATCACCTTCCCACACTTATCACAGACAAACTCTCCCAGCTAAGTGTAAACCCCTATGTACTTCATTGTATAGCAAACTGGCTCACAAACAGAAAAGAGGAAGTTATGAGTGGCAGCTCTGTCTCCTTTAAAAGACTTGTCACGTGGTGCAACACAGAGGTGAGTACTTGGGCCACTCCTTTTTGACATACTTCTTGGAGATGCAACCAAATATGAAGGGTTTACGGCTGACCAAGTCTGCAGATGAGTGTAAACTTAGTGCCATTATAAACTTCCAGAGAACACCAAGATACTTCATGAGGGTCATATACGAACTAATACCTGGTGTTAAAACCATGGACTAAAACTATTTGCCAAGAAATGTATAATCATAACCTTTAGCAAGCATGACTTCCATTGTAACTATCATATTGACAACATACCTTTGAAAGTTGATCCTGCAATCAGGGATATAGGAACCTATGTGGTCAGCAAACTGTTTTTTGATTACCAGATATCCACTTTTGTAAGGGTATCTTTATCATTACACAACTTATATCTAAAGGTATGGCATCCATGCCCAGTAATATAATCATTCCACTGTATTCATCTCTCATTACACTGATCATTGAATATAATTCCCTTTTTGTATGGACATGACCAAATGCTTGTCACACCTGCAATGACTGCAATGATTTCTCATTAAAAAATTTCAGGACCCAAATCATATAAACTATACAGGCCATCTAAAAGCATTGTCTCTCTTCTTGTTATCATATGAGCTGCTAAGAGATGACCTCTGCCTTTCATATAGAACCTCAGCAGACCGTATCCTGTCAGACCTATTACACTTTCAAAGTCTACAGGCAGAGTGAACACCCGCACAAGATATCTCAATCTATTTTGCAACATAAACAGAACATGTTAGAGAGATAGCTATATATTACAGAGAATACAGCTTCCATGGAAACATCTTCCACTCCAAATAAAGCAAAGCACTTCTCTTCAAATGTACTTTGAATGAATGGATAGAAAACCACAAATTCACCCTGATTTACCACCCATGTCCCTCATGGATAGGAGCAACCAGTAAATGTCCCAGTCTTTCTTTGATCTGCCATCTCTGAGTTAATTGTATGCAAAATATAAGGGTCAAAAAACTACCATGTGAATGCAAGTCTAGGCTTCTCACAGATCAGTAGCCTAGTAAGTGCTTATGAGCCTATGAAACAGGATGGATACAAATGAAGCATCTACATTTTTGATGACATTTAGATGGAATGGCAAAAAACTGGATGAGAAATACAAACTGTGTTGGGATGATTCAGTACAGGAAAATGGAGTCATGCATTTGGAGTACATTAGTCTATAAAAGGGGACCATTAATGTGAAGGATAACAGTGACTTTCGACTGAGAAAGCAAAATAGGGTAAGCAATATATGGTGATATGGTGAATATATGAAATATATGTTTTACACACACACATATACATAAATATATGTGTGTGTGTGTGTGTGTGTGTGTGTGTGTGTGTGTGTGTGTGTGTGTGTATATATATATATATATATATATATATATATATATATATATATATATATATATATATGTGTAAACATATATGTCAATATATGTAAGTTAAACAGTGCACAAGTGGTGTATGGCTATCATTGGGCTACTCATGTATTTTTTATTTGTTTATTTATATATTAATATTCATTTGTTAACCAGCATAAAACACTGATCACAATAGAGAATAAAACAGATAAAAGACAACAAACATGACATTTTCATATGGATGCATGCATAGTGATGAATAGTTAATATTTCACAATCAAGATATCAGGAAAAATAACTAAAAGAGACAACTAGGTATGTTGACTGGTTTGACTCATGCAGTTATTCTGTTCTATGCCTTGTATAAATATATATACAACCAAACAAATCTAAGTAGGTTTAGTAAATACTTCACATATAGCTCTAAGAATATAATATAGAGATAGGTAAGATGTTGCCAGAATGAGATGCAGCTGTTATTGTTGGGTACAGAAAAAAAAGTGGCACCTGTTGACATGGAAATGCACATACTCACAGCAGGTAGGAGCATGGGCAAAGTAAGATGACCACACAGTCCATCTCTCTGACATGGAAATGCAGAATATTTACACAAGGTTGGAGCATGGGCAAAGTAAGATGACCACATGGTCCATCTCTGCTAATAAAAGTCTATATTTCACCATTCCACATTAACAAAATTGTATATTTTGGTGTGAATCTTGCTATGATGAAACTGGTCATGCATAGACTGTGGACTGTGAAGGCCGCAGTGAAAAATGCCAGTTACCAGAATGTACCAGAGTGTTCAGTTTTCAGGCCACTGATAATATTCTATTAGATAATAATGTGGAGTGGCTAGAAAAAAAGTACAGCTTACAGCATTTAAACAGACATGCAATTTTTGGTGAAAGGGAAAAGCCGCAATAAAAGTGGACATGGACCTGTGGACAGTGATATCAAATGACCAGAAAAGAGACGAGCAACACAACAAAGCAGTAATGAAAGACAGAACTGGTATAATTCATCCATATTCTTAAAGGATGAGCACACCTCCAGATCCGTAGCTCAACATGACGCATCAGAGATACTTCAGGTGCAGCTAACATTGGGTAAGACAGCAATTCAGGTTGTAGCCTGCTATAGGTCCCCAACCATGACCCAAGACTCATATTCAACATTCCTAAGCACTCTGGAGAATATTAGAGTCCAATCTAACACTCTAATACTGGGCGTCTTCAACTACTCCTCCATTAACTGGGAAAACTACTCATGTACCAATACACTTAACCAACGTTTCCTGGAATTCATTAATTCCAATGCCCTGGACAAGCTCATTCTTACCCCCACTAGAGGGAACAACATCCTTGACCTGGTCATTACTAATATGGGTGACCATTGCTCTGTACCAATAGTCAACTCCTCCCTGGTTAGATCTGACCACAAACTAATCACCTTGGAAATCCACATCCCTCCCAACCCCCAACCCCTGCAAAGGTAACCACCATGAAAAACTTCTCCAAAGCTAATTTTGGGCTCCTAAAAACAGAGGTGGCTAACTTCATGGCACCCCTGCAACTAGAGAACAGCTGCTTGACCACCGAATCATACACTAATGCCCTGTACGAACACGTACACAAATGCATGGATCTCGCCATACCCAATAGAACCAAGATGCTCTCCTCCAAAAAAGGGAAGCCAATCTGGTGGTCCCCTACCATAAACAAACTCTACAACAGAAGGAGGAAACTGGTGAGAAATAAGGTGAAGTCCCAAGTCTGGAAAAACTCCCTTATTAGCCTCAACAAAAAGTTGAGATTCCTCATCAAATCCTGTAAAGCTAGCTATGAAAACAGAATTGCAGCAGATAGTAAAGACAACCACAAGGCCTTCTATAGTTATGTAAAGAATCTCCACAGCAATAACCAGATTTGCTCGGAGCTGTTGCACAATGGCACTTGCTATACAGACCCAGCAGATATTGCCAATATACTGGCCGACAGATTCAGTGCCAGCTTTACCCCTTTCTCCCTAATTAGTTACTAATATAACATCTGCTGCCCCTGATACTTGTATACAACTTTGATATGTAACAACATACAATAGAACTACCTCACAAATACAGAAAATTATTTCTGATAATTGGCCTATACTACAGGCCTTAGCAGATTTAAGCAGATTTATTGATCCACACCTAGGTTTGCATATAGAAATAGTGCCAATTTGAAATAACAATTATGCTATAAAGATATAAAGGGAAATATGAATTTAACTAAGATAAAAAAATATGGTACTTTTCCATGCTATAATTGCTGCTGCTGCACTTATACTGATAAAGATGTGAATCTTTTTGACACATCAACTGGAAAAAGATTTGAATTTAAATGTGCTGCAACCTGTAATAGTACTAATATTATATACCTGGCTACGTGTAAAAAATGTAAATGTTTCTATGTAGGTAAGTTAAATAGAAGACTTAAAGATAGAATAATCGAACACAACTCTGATATTAGACGGAAGATCTTGACAAATGCTCTAGCTAAGCATATAAATGAGACTAATTTAGAGCATGG
>NC_056727.1:1145530237-1145532737 GCF_019279795.1 Protopterus annectens
TGAGGAACAGACCAAAAATATAAGGGAAAAATCTGAACATTCTGTAAAAATCTGGACAGTTGAGAGGTATGACCACCACTACCTGTCCGCTAAACTTCCCAGTACTTAGCTCTAGTGTAATTTCACCCATTGAAAGCAGTGGGTGAAGGTGAACATTTGACCATGTTCATTAACACAACTGGATGAGTTACCTTATGCAGCTGAGCATAAATGCCTTACAATAAGCATATCTGGGGGGGGGGGCACATGACTAATTAGCACAGGCCACTTACCCAGCATGCCTCAGCATTTGGAGAGCACCACAGAGACAATCCTTTCACTGTTGCTCCTCTCTTGTGTTACAGCACTGCAGTAGGGCTATCGCTGAACTGGAAATGATTGCTGCAAGAGGTCAAATCATCTTACCACTCAAGGAAACTTTTCTGAATCTTCCCAGTAATATTAACATAAACTACTCCAACTTCAATATAGTACTGTTGCTGTCATTGGTCAGCTACAAACCTCATGCTAACTGCAAAAAAGCTAACAAGTATTATCATAATGTAAGATTTGCTCCCCTCAGTTTCCACTTGTATACAGTGTGATTTTAAGTAAGTCATATGATTAAACAGTTTGCTGGGTTTCCTCTCTGTAAAGCATTTGTATCTCGTGGGGGTCGCCAAGTAAACAAATTACTGAAAAATAATGAATTGGATGTTGTTATAACCAGTACACTGCTAACAACCAGATGTCTGTACATTCAGAGGATGGAAGAAGAAACTATATGAAGACAGGTCTGAGGAGCTTGATGTTCCCTTCCCAGAGAATAAGAAGTTTATAAGAAAATATATCAAAGGTGTAAGAAATGATGTCTAGAATGATTATGCTACTGTCATGTATGGTCACCGAGGATAACTTACTCTTGGATTAGTTCAGAAACTCGTACTTTTTATATAATATAGGCATGGAAGAACTGTAAACATGGGAATTTTTTAAATGTATTTATTGTCAGGTAAGACCCTCTATGTTTGGTGGTCAAGAGATGATACGAAACAGAGTTGCTTGGGGTCACGCAATATGCAACTAAGTGAATTAAATTCAGTATAGAGCCCATTAATGAACCAAGGCAGAGATAAACCTTGAGTTCAAGGATTGCTACCACAAATGATTTCTGATGCTTGAATTCAAGGATTGCTTCTATCTTGGTTCATTAGTGGAGGCCGTTACTCTTGAGATCTGAACACTAAGATAGCCGCTGAGGTTTCCATGAGGGATAGCTCTAGCGTTCCATTTCAAAACATGACTGTAATTATCTGGAAAAATCACAGAGTCAGAATGTAAGAATAAAACACTGTAACATACAAATAAAAAAGGTATGTTAATGAATAACAAAAAAAAAGTTGAGATATTGAGGTAAGTAAACTGAGTAAGCTCTGAGATCAGAGTGTCAGTCAAAGAAAACAGTAGCAATAAGAATATGGATAACTAAGGAATTATACAGGGACAATGAGGTTTTAACATAGGAGCCCTTATCTAAAAACAAGTTCGGTGTTTTAATAGATTCATAGGTACTTACTGGGCTATTGATCTGTGAGCATCTTAAGAAGCTTAGCCTTGCATCCTCATTTCCCTTATTTCACTTAAAAACTTCTTAACCATGCCAGAGGATACTAATCCACAGAAACTTTCTATTCAGCAGCAATACAAATGTTACAGCTGATTTAGCAAGAAACAACAGCTTGCGAAATACTGTACAGACTGTTAAAAGTAAAATATATTATATTGCAATATGGATTCCATCTCTGCATATTCAGATTTCGTAGAAGGTATGGATTTTACTTTGAAACTGTTGAGACCTGGACAACATATGAAAGATGCCTCTCTAGAAAATTACATTCACAGGGAAGCTGGATGGCTAAGTGTAAATGTAAGATTAAAACACACTCACACAGCTACATAAACACATGCACAGATATACACACACACACACACACACACACAGATAAATATGTACACACACATTCACACAGACACATGTGTGCACACACACATACACACACATTTATATATGTATAGACAATCACATTCGCACATGCTCACAAATATCTTACAAACTAATACTAGTAGTTTTAGGGAAACAAATGGAAAGCATTCATGAAACAACATTGTTTACTTTTCAATGTACATAGTAAAACTTTAAGTGAGAATAGCCTTTAGCTGGCATTCTGTGTATGTAGGCATAATTCTGTCTAACCCATTTAGCCAAGGTGCTTTAGTGCATTATATTTAAGAAGAAATATTACTCTGACAGGAATTAATCTAGTTCTCTCTCATTGCTTTACTGGCTAGAAACACTCAGGATGCACAAGAGACTCTGCAGTAATAATAGCCTAATATAGGACTGTATAACTCAGCCTGATGAATCTTCACTAAACTGTACCTGGATGAAAAATGACAGCGAGAAACTGGTCTCTTAAAGCACTGCTGCTCCACATGTAGGCATTGCACTGAAGTTCAAACT